>NW_019384517.1:426310-469801 GCF_000671375.1 Centruroides sculpturatus
CCGCATCTAAAATAGTATAAATAGAAGCAGAGTTCTTTACCGTAAGCCTTAATCCTAACCATCTCCCTTCAGTGGGGTTGAATTTCGACATGTATATTATAAAAAAACACATGCGTATTCGAATGCAGCGTTGTGTCAAAATTTCAAAGGAATCGGTAGGAACAAACGAACATTACATTTTTATTTATATAGATAGATAGAAGATGATCTGCTTTAGTTCATTTTCACAGAAAAGCATAATGCCTTACAGAAAAGCAAACTTAGGGCGTCATACTCGTAGCGCCATCTGTTGGACAAAAAAGCCTTAACCATAGATGATATCATTTAATTTATATGAATGTTTAACGGAATAATATACAGCCTATGTCCACCCTGAGGTTCCATTCTAAATATTGGTGATAGAATTTTTGAAATTGGATGAGCAGTTTCGGAGATTACCTGCTGCAAACAAACTTACATACATACATACATACATACATACATACATACATACATACATACATACATACATACATACATAACCTCTTTATAGTATTTTTATCTTTATAATATTAGTATAGATTTACAGATTTTCAGACAAAATTTTTAGAATTTTTATTACTTTTACATGTTAATAATTTTAAATATTATGAAAATCAATTTTCCCAAGCATGTTTTAATTCTTTAAATTAAGTAAATTTTATGGGAAATTTTTTGATTTATCTAAATTACGTAGTGAATTGCAATATATATATTCATGTCCAGACTATATTGACAAGTAACTCTTAGACATAAAAAGTATTATAATTAATGATGATCCAAACAAAGATGTACTAAAAGAATTATATGATTTAATATCATTAATTTTTACGGTACCCTCTACCAGTGCATCTATTGATCAACCATGAAGCAAATTCGTACATTGGCCAGGAACACTCGGTCGGAGGAAAAATTGTCATCGCTAGCATCTCTATTTGGCAATTTTTTTCAGCAAAGTTGCTTGTTGTCGACTCCATCAACGTATTTGAAAGCTCTTTTTCTATTGAAAGCAATTTTCAATAGAAAAAGAGCTTTCAAATACGTTGATGGAGTCGACAACAAGCAACTTTGCTGAAAAAAATTGCCAAATAGAGTTAGTTTATAAAAAATTAAAAAATGAGTTTTTCTACCATTGTTTGTATCATATCAATTTGTGTTATGTATGTATTATTTGTATTTTAGAACTAAAATACATAAATTGTTTATTTTTGTCATTTCCAGTATTTGGTTAAAATTTTTATGGAAATGTGTTGTTCTGGACAGGTCCAAACAGTCACGAAAGACACGAAAAAATGGTTAATTTAGAGAAAATTTTATTATTTTAAAAAAAGATAGGAAAAAATCGTTTATAGTTGGACACCCATTGTTTATATCAAACTGCGATGCAGAAACCATAAATCGGAGAAGGAAGCAGTCTTATGATCAGTGGAAGATCGAATTCATCTTCAATTTTGACCTTTATAGTGCTCCAGATGGAAGTCTTATTACACTTAGTGACGAGGGACCAACCACTCGGGAAGCGTGATTGATAGAGAACAACCAATCAAAATGGTCGAAAGAAAGAATGGAGATTGATATAATCTCCGACAATCAAGCACAATCCAACACCTTGCACTCGATTAACTAAACTAACCAAAATGTCGTGTGTCAATGCACAAAAAAAAAATAAAACAGTTTCTCGTTTATTGTGCCAACCTGTAACCCGTGCCACTTCGAACTCAGATTATGTCCCCAACACCAACAGACAAAATCTCCCTGTGCCTTACAGACTTGTTAACGCCACTGTCTCGGGGCCACCTTCGATCGATGATGAAAGAACCACGTCGACCCAGGACATCTGAACAGCTGATTGTCCTAAAGCAAACTATTTTATACATAGTGTGTGTTTATTTTATGTTAAAATAAATGGTTTTTGTTAGATACTTGTCATCTTTGTCTCTTTCGCCACCATGCATGTACGAATGGAACCTAGACCATCACTGACGCACAATTAACTAATTGTCCCTGGAAGTCAGCTTCTTATAGAAATACAGCTTATCTATCATCAAATGTCATGGCACACCACTGATATAAATGTTCCTAAGATATCAACAGATCTGAGAGTACTTGAACTTCTTGATTTTGAAGATTATGCTTCATTAAATAAAATTGTGTACTCATCTTCCATAATTTCTATAACTTTTTAAATTTTTCTTAATATTTATTTATTAATAAATGCTATAATTTGTTTTAAAATTTTATTTTTTATTTATAGATATTGTCAAGTACTTATACAAGAGTTTCATGTAAAGTTGGATCAAGGATTTTTAAACAGTTTAATATCATTTTTTGGATCTGAAGAAATAACAGATATTGACTATGTAAGAACACTTACTATTATTTAATTATGACTTAAGAGTTTTATTGTAAGAAGAAATAATTTTTAGTAGTGTTGTATCAAATATTTGGCATTATTTGGTATTTGGATATATTTGGCCACAAAGTAGTATTTAGTATATTTAGATGACTACTTTCTCAAAGCTGAACTACTCAGTCAAATAATGTTATCTTAGTTTGAGGGGGGAAAGAAAGAGAGAGGGGAACAAAAGAGAAAAAACAAAATAGAAAGAAAAGAAAAAATATTTTTAAATATCTAAATTGTTTCTTCCTTTCTGAAACAAGTATAACTTTAATAAATGATCCTAAGCAAATATTATTTAGTAATCAGAATTCAAGAGTGAATGAAGAAGCATTAACACTTCTGCATTCATAGAACGTAAGTGATTTTGTTGCCTTCATAAATACTTGTAACTTCACTGAACATACTGTACATTCACTAAATACACTACTTTGTGAGACTACCGAAAAAAATGGACCTCAATGGCAAGATTTTATTTTGTTATTTTTCATTATATAAGAATTAAAATTTTTTAAATAAAAATGTAATCTTTATTATTGAATGGAAGACACTGCCCTCCATCTTGTTCTAAGACTTAGTCTAAGCTTTCTGTTTCAAGCAGTTTCAAATAAATCAGCTGATATTCCACCAAATATTCAGTAGTCAGAAAAGTAAGAATATTTGGTATTCAACAACAGTAACATCTGAATAACTATTTAGTATTTGTTATCAACCAAAACCTAGTTGGTTTTTCCATCCCACTTAAAATCCTATTTGGTTCATCTCTAATTTTTAAATTTTTGGTATACAGGTAGGCCTCCTACAACGTGGTACTTTTACAACGCAGTTTACGGTATTTAGAAACGAATTATCTTTCACATAACAGAAAATTTGCAACGGATTACGTAATATGCCCCGCAGTTCAGTGTACAGAGCTAAATGTCCTCGAAAACAGCTGTTTGTTCACGTTGACGTGTTATTCTCATGAAAGTTTCATTGGAAGATCGGTATCTAGACAGATGTTCTTCAGTTTTTATAAACACTCAAATATATCAATGAATTTTCGATAATTTATACTCTTTTAATAGGTGGGGGCTGCAAAAATGGTCCAAAATACAGTATAAACTTCTATTGGGTGTATATTTTTAACAACATAGTGAAGGAAAGTTATTTTTTGCGATTTTTACTGTCCACAAAACTGCTTGAAAAAATTTTAGCCATAACAATGTCGAATGAAAAGAAAGGACCGTCGTTAGAAAGGAAATTTATTAATATATCTCTTCAAACAAAGATAGAAATTTTTGATCGAATTAAAAATCAAGAGCAGATAGCTGCTGATGGTAGGTATTTTAATTTAAATGAGTCAACTATTCAGTCGATTAAGCAAGAGGAAGAAAAGATTAGGAATTCAGTCGCATCCAGATCATCTATTCTTGCAAAAATTGTTGCTCGTCCGAGAGCACCTATAATGAAAAAAAATGGAACAAGCGCTAATATTATGGGTAGAAGATATGAACAAGAAACGGTTGCCTTTAAATAAAAGTGCAGTTAAACACAAAGTCTTAAAAATATTTGATTATTTAAAACAAATGGGATAGTCGTCGGCTGATGAAACCAGTGTTAAATTTGTGGCTAGCAATGGCTGGTTTGAAAAATTTAAAAAATGCCATTCAAACGTCAAGTTTTTCTCTTTTTAGAACCGAATCCCAGTTTTTGTATTAAGTTAGTGTCTCCTATAATGCGATTTCCCACAACGCGGTATTTTCAAGGAACATATCTACCACGTTGTAGGAGGCCTACCTGTATTTCTAAATTGGATATTGAAATTTAAATTACTTAATTTATTATAGTGGAACAAAAAAATAAAATTGAACTATAAACTAAGTCATACTGTAATTATAAAATTTGGAAACTGATAAAATGTCATTTTCAAATAAAATTTTTGAAACATCCTATCACTTTTCAGTTCATTTATTTATTTAAAAGTAAGTTAGTTTTAAAATTTTGAAAAGATGTGAATGTAAACACCAAAACATGCAATAACCTTTGATAATTAGACATTTCAATTAAGTAAGCTTCAACTTATTATTATTACGTTAAGAATTAAATTATTATTTTCAGCCATCTTCAATGACTATTATTAGGCTATTCAACTGGATTGAATGTTTTTAAATAACATAATGGAAAAGGAATGTTAAATGCAAAGGCAGTGTACTTAAACTTAGTGTTTTAAACTTAGCAATTCATTATGATTGATTGTACAGTAGAGCGTCGATTTTCCGAATCAATTGGGGACTGGGGTTGTCCGGATAACTGATATTTCGGATAACTGATTTACGTACGAAAAAATAGTTTAACGTATCCGATGTCGAAATTTTTCTCCGTTGCGTGTCGCTTCGCGTTGAATTTTCGTCGATGTTAAGCCTAACAAAGACTATTGTATCGTTAAAAATTATTTTTTTATTTTGTACAAACAAAATAAATATATTGAAAAATATAAAAATAATAAAAAATTATACTTCAGATGTTAATTTAGTATCAAAAACGTAAAATATTTGAGTAGCCCAAGACATAGCCAAAGATTGAAGCGCCACAGCACTGGCGAAAATTTAAATTTGCAGACTGAAATTCTTTCGGATGATTGACTTTCGGAAAATCGACGCTCTACTGTATTACTTAACATAAAAACAAGTAAATTAAATGTGATACAAACATAATATCAGTGACAAATAATTATACACAATTATGCAATCACGTGGAGATTTCATGCAATAATCTCCACATCTGGGAAACAGTGTTCTGGTCCTTATAATTAATAGACCTGCCTTGTTGTGTTGTAGATTTATAAATCTCTAATAACTCCATGTGTTTGAGGTTGCCTCTAGATCTTAGATCTAATAATTTTTGCCTCTTTCCCTCTCACACTGGCAAAATTGTCCAAGGCAAAAATAGCCAATATATTGGGTTGTTCGGAAAGTAATTTCATTTTTTATTCTGTGAAAAAAAAAAACATTTTTATAATAAATAAATATTTTATTGAATTATATATCAACCATTTTGGTCAAATAACTGTTGTCATCCTTTCTGGTAGTAGCATGTTTTCACATTCATAAAATTTTTTATCGTTGATTACAAAAAACTGATCCAAGTGATTTTTGACATTGTCATTTCAAGTAAATGTCTTACAGTTAAAAAATTTATATAGACCAGAACAAGTAATAATCTGAGTGTGCTCCATCTGGCGAATATGGTTGGTGTGATAGCACATCCCATCTAAGTTATAACAGTTTCTGACGAGTTACCAAACTTGTGTGAAATTTGACATCATCGTGGTAAAACACTACACCTGTTTTGTTGATCAATTCTGGCCATCTTTTCTGTTTGCTGATATTACTCAATTTGTTTACTCGATTGCAGTACACTTTTGAATCAATTGTTAAATTGTCTGGTAAAAACTTCTAAAAAAATTTCCTTAAAATCCCATCAAAAAGAGCATCTCTCCTTAAGAACATGTGGAACCCATACTTGAAACGAAACCAATTTGTTTCAAGTAATCATAAATGGTTCAGTTTGACAAATTTAATCTCTTCGTGATTTCATGTGTTGTTATTCGGCAGTTTGCTTCAATCAGTACCTTTATTTTGTTTTCATTGGCTTTAACTGGCCATCCAGAATGTGGTGCATCTTCAATATTGAAATTGCCAGAACGAAATTTTGTAAACCAGTTTTGGCACTATCGTTCTGTCAATACATCTTCTCCATACACGTCACACAATTTTTTTCTCGCTTGAACAGCATTCTTATCTTTTCGGTAATAAAAGAGCAAGATATGCCGGAAATGCTGCTTTCGATCTTCCATATTTGATGGGACACAAAAAATAAACAATTGCACAAAATCAAACAAAATTTTTTACAAATAAGCCTTAAAATGCTAGCTGTCAAAATATATAATGATAATAATACAGTTTAGAATGAAAATGGCAGTAAAAATACGACTAATCCGTTTAGTGGTAAAAAAAACTAAATTACTTGTCGAACAACCCAATAGTTAAGGGTGGACTCTTTCCAGTTTTATACTAATGTTCTTTATGTTTACTGCCTTTGCATTTAATGTTCCTTTTTCTCAAATGTTTTTTTAAAAACATTTGATCTAGTCAAACAGCTTGATGATGGCCTTTGAAGATTGCTGAAAATATTGACTGGAGCTTATTAAATGGAAATTTTTGATTTATCAAAGGTGGTTGTGTATTTTTGTGTTTAGTTCTGAATCAGTTAAATTGTGTAAGATGTGAATATAATACATGAATTCAAAAAATTTTGTTATATTTTATTATCAATGATAGAATGTCTTCAACAAAGTATTAAATTGAAAATATCTATTGATATTTAAGTCAAGATAGTAATCATTAAAACAAGTATAACAATGGTATTAATGGCAAATACTTTATTCACCAGTTACTTTAGAAATTATTTTATTGAAATGAAGTGAATAAATAATACACGTCACTTTCATTTCAATAAAATTTTTAAAACAATAAAATACACTTCACCAAACTCACTGATGAATGATAATTTTTTCTTATTTCCAATACTTAAGTTTAGGAGTTCCATCTCAAATATTACATTTTTTTGTTTGTTTGTTCAATTACATTTAGAGTTTTTGTAAATGTAATTATAAAATGATGGAAGTGAAGAGCAGGGAGAAAAATTGAGTATTTGAGATGATACTTTCTAAATTGAATGCTGAAGTCACATTTTCATTAACCATAAGTAGATGTTGTGTATATGATGGTGTGGTCTATGCAATTAATTTATTTGTACTAGAAATTTTTTGCATACTATATATCCCATAATTTTTTTTCCAAATGTTATGCTTAGCTGATACTGGTGCCAAGTGCTATGCCAGACCAAAGTCAAAAAATAGCTACCCAAACAAGTGTAACATTAAGCTGTGTTAATGGTATGCATGTCAATATCTAGGAACTTCGGAACAATGTTACATGTGTTCAGTATTTCAGCTTTTTGTAGGGCCATGTAAATGTTATTAAGGTTTAATGTTTTTAGACTTTTGTATAGTGTATGTGGTATAACACCAGTAGAAGAAAGGACAACAGGTATAATAAACACCTTATCCATCTTCCCCATCTGTCTTCTATTTCTTTGGCAAATGGGGTGTACTTGTGGATTTTTTCAGTGTGGGCATTTTCATGTTGTGTGTGTTTGGAACAGAGATGTCTATTATATAAGTGATCTAACTGCATTTGTCAATGAGAGTGAAGTCAGGTCAGTGGTGATAATGTGAAAGGTGAGAAATGCATTTCAATGAGACAAGGCAAATACCAGTCAAATCGTTTGTACAGTTGTTTGTACATTGAGACAAGGCAAATACCAGTCAAATTCAATTGTTTGTATTCTGGAACACAAGAAGTGAATAAATGGTGGTTACCAATTTTGGACAGACTACATCTTCAAATTAATTTTTGTAAAATTGCCATCCGATGAAATTCTACAATGTGTTTTTATTTAATCGAAATAAGGGAATGGATATCAGTCTGCCTGTTACAGAGACAAAAATGTATATGCACTAGTTTCCTGTTCTCGTTTGATTTTCCCACGACAATTAATTATACAGTTAAACTTAAAACTAAGACTATCACAATTCAGTGTAAACCTAATACTATTCAATGGCGTAGCGTGGGTGTCAGTTGCCCGGGGCGGAGGAAAATTTCGCCGTCCACTTATTTAGATATCTCAATTTAAAAGACTAAAATTCAGTTTCTTCACAGAATAAATAATGAAAAATTACGTGCTCATTTCAATCGGTCAAAATCATAGGTGCGACAAAAATATGAAATGAAATGGTTCAAATTTCTACAAGATATTATTATTTATTGTGAAATTTTGCCACCTCCTAAAAAGTGCCACCCGGGGCAGGCCACCTATGCTGCCCTCACTACACTACGCCACAGATACTATTACTACTTATGACTAGACAGAGAAAGAAAAATGAAGGATGGTTGGCTAGTGTACCAGTAACTTATATTGGGGGGGTCCTGATAATGGGATAATATGGACCATAGTCGCCTTGTGGACAGTGAATGTTCAATCCTTTCACATTCGAGGTAATAACAACCAGTTATCATTAAATATTGCTGAGGAAGGTTCCTTGAGCATGTACGGAAGAGCTCACTAATATAGTTAGAAGTCACCATTCACACGTGGTCTACGCTGACCCTCTATCTCTTCCTATCTTTCGAGGCCTGAATCCTGGTTGCTTCTCACTCGGTCTCCTCTCTCGTCGGTGGCAACCCCAAAAGTGACTCTCCTTAATTAGCACCCATTTTTCCCAGGTTCTTCTTGTGGAGGACCCTTTCTTTTCCCTTTTGTATACTGGCCAATCAGGATCCACGAACAGTTAGGCTCCTGTCATGTGACAGGAAAGGGTTGAAGACAGAAGAAAGGAGTTCCTATTCTATATACAATTATATACAAAAACAAACATAATCACAGATAAATTGTTTTATCTGTGATTATGATTGGCATAGTATATTTTGTGCATGTCATTTTCTAATACTGCCTGTGGAGTATATTTGTAGTATAGTACCTGGATGTTTAATAATCTGTACTTTGTGCAAGCTCTTGGTGTATTATATTTGCTATTTGTTATGCTTATGTAAATATTCTGCTTGTGCTAAGAGCTTGCAACCAGAGGTTGTATTGTTTCTGACAGAATGTGGCATTTTCTGCATTAGACATTTGTGAGTGATGTATCCTTCAAGATGTGTTTTCTGTAATTGTTAGTGTTTATGACCTGACCTTTAATGGCAATCATAAAACCCTCAGTCTCTCTAAACTGGAAGCCCTTAGTCAGCCAGTAGTTTGACACAATTTTGTCAACATAGTCCTGAGCTATGTCATAGGTATTCCTGCCATGAAGTGCCTTTTGTGCCGATGACTGCTTAGTGGTGGTCTGTTATTTGTGTTGAGCTATGTCCAGGTGCTCAGACTATATGTTTAAGTTTAAAGGTGTGTGGTTACTATCTGCCAATGTTATGGCATTACATTCTTAATGTTTTTTGTGGAAAAATTCCTGCAGTATCTGAATTTGTTTGTAGTGCAGGTTAACTATATTAGTAAAGCCCCACGGCCACATTATTATTATTATGTTGGTTTTAGTGAGTTATACTCAGTTCACACTGGTGGCTGTGTACTATGCTGGACCAGAGTCAAGGCATAGCAACCAAAACGAGACAAAAATTAAAAAAGAGTGTCGGTGTGCATGTCTGTATTCAGAAATTCCTAACAATATCACATGTATTCAATATAATGGCCTTCAGTAGTGTGATGTATGTGTTTCTATTCAATTGTAATGTGCCCAGGCTTTTGTTTAGTGTGTGCAGTATGACACCTGTAGAGTATGACATCACGTAACTAGTATTACGGCCTGTATAATCTGGACAGCCTTGTTCAAGGCTAAGCAGAACCAGAGAGGACTCAGGGAATCTCCTTGAGAAATTCCTCACCTAATGGATATTTCATTTGTTTGTATGGAAGTGTTACTAACCCTGAGATGTAGTGTTGTTCTCCAGTGCTGCATAGTGTTTTGGAAGAATGCAATGAGTGATAGATGTATTTTGTACTTGTGTACAATATGTAGCAGCCAGCTGTGTGGAACGCTGTCAAATGCTTCTCTGTAGTCTGTATATGTCGTGTATGTTTCTGTGTTGTTTGTGTGCTATTCGTAGGATGACTGAATCTATGAGTAATTGTTCTTACATCTCCTGTGATTTCTATGGCAACCTTTCTGTTGTTCCATAAGAATGTCGTGTTCTTCAACACATTTATATATTTTGTTTGCGATACATGCTGTCAATAATTTGTAGTGTTGGGAGACATGTACCGGTAATTGGTCTGTATTGTGTGGGGTCTGTGGTGTTGTTGTTTTTAGATTTCATGTAGTTGATGCCCTGAGTAAGAAATTTTGGCATGTCTTGTGGATTGATGATGATGTGTTAGATATTTGACTAGTTCTTGGTGCAGTGATGTAAATTTTTTGTACCAGAAATTGTGAATGTTGTCTACACCAGGTGTCTTCCAGTTGTGTGTTCTGTTAACAGCGTAGTGAATGTCGTGTATGTTTATTTAAGCACAGGGCATACTTAGTATGTTATGCAAGTTTCTGTTCTCCTCCTTGATCCAGCCTGCATCAGCATTGTGTGTAACAGCATTGGACCAAAGAGATGACCAATAAGTTGTGAGTTCTTCTTCTGTTGGTGTGCCACTATGCTGTGTATCAGTATTTGTTTTGGTACTAATTTATCTGTAAAAGAGTTTTTCATTGTTTGGAAATAATTTATTTTGTTGTTTTCGTAGTGTACATGTTTTGTATTGTTTGGGTCTACGTGCTTTGGCTGTGAGTTTCTGTTTTAGTGTATCAACATATTCTGTAATGTGATGATCATGTTTTGTGTGTGTTTTGAATTTCTTGAAAATGTTTTTGAGTTGTTTCTTTAATTTAGGTGTTATGTTGTTTTTAGTGTATTGTGTCAGCCTGCCTATTGCTGTCTAATGTCATTTATTTGTGTTTCTATTCTTCTCTGCCAGGCAGGCTTGTGATAGAATTGTGTTTTGTGTGTGTCTGTCTGCGATTGTATTTTCAGTTCATGGCATAAACTAATGTATGAATGTCTGAGAATGTAGAAATTGAATGAATGTAGTTTGGTAGTGAGTGTTTACATAATTTAGTGTTCTTCCTACTTCCTTTGAAATGTGGATTTTTGGTATTCATGGTCTTTATGTGGGATCTATGCCTGTATATTTAATGAGTGTTTCCTGAAATATAAGTGAAAGCGTATTAACTAAATCTATGTCTATTTTATCAGTGGTGGATGAGGAAGTGTCTGTAGTATCATTAGTGGTAGTTGTTGTGTATGTGCTGTAATTAGTGCTTGTTGCTGGATTATCCTGACAGGTTACATGATCTTTATTAATGTTAAATGTTTCTGTCTGTTGATATATTTGATCAACAACCCTTTGTGACTGTGAGGTGAGGATATTGTTGTGTGAATCTATAGTGTTGTTGTTGTCTGTATGTTGTCATGTTTGTTTTGAGTCTTGTGATCGTGTAGTAAGTACGGATGATAAACTTGTTCATTTCTATTGCCTGAATTGAACAATTTCTATTGAACAAAGAATGAACAAATGAACAAAGAAATGAAAATTTCATCCATTGGCATGGTTTTCCAGCCTTTGTGGTCTGTGGATGCATTGCCACAGATACACAAGGGTTAGGTTGATTCATCATTTCTGTCAAGGGCAATGAAGTAGTCATGCTTGGGCTGGCACTGCTTTCGCCACTGGTAATCAAGGGAGACTGTGGCTTATTTTTCAAATATGAGCCTCTGCCTTATCCACAAACGTGGATTTTGTTAACCCAGGCAATGTCCGAGCTGATATCACACTTAGATCTAGTTACTACCATGATAAATATCTCCACAGAATGTGGGTGTGTTGGTCACTCTTAGCTTCACTTCTCTCCATAGACCTTACTGGCATGGGTACCTTACCAGGAGCTTGTGCTCCAGCCTGCATTATCTATTGATCATATCAAAATTATAAAATATTATATTAATTAATTTTTTTTTTTTTGGTTGCGAAAAAAATCACAATCATAAATGGGGTTGTGAATAAAAAAANTATACACTA
Source organism: Centruroides sculpturatus (assembly GCF_000671375.1). Taxonomy (NCBI): domain Eukaryota; kingdom Metazoa; phylum Arthropoda; class Arachnida; order Scorpiones; family Buthidae; genus Centruroides; species Centruroides sculpturatus. The sequence continues at coordinate 438,411 of NW_019384517.1, forward strand.
TGTAGTGTGATGAATGAATCACACTACATAGTGTTTAAGCAACAAATTAATTTTTTATTATACAAATGACTTCAATGCTAAATACTTAAAATAGATGTCAGCAATATTATATAGTTTTTTAATGTTTTAATTGTTGCTTTTATTATTTGGACATTAATAAATTAATATATATAAATAATATATATATATACATACATACATACACACAACTTTGTAATCTTCTATCAAACTTTTGTAGGTAAAGTTATTAGCAAAAGATAAAGAACTTCTTCAAGTTGATTTAAAAGATGTTGCAGAAACATATTCATCACAAGAACTTAAGCATTATTTTGATATGTTACATTTTTCACCTCTAAAGGTTAGTATTTAATTTAAGTTTACTTTGTTAAATAAATTAAATAGAATTTTTTGTAAAATTACTAAATTTTACCAGATACACATTAGTTTTTCAATGACTGGAGGTTCTTCACAAGATGAAGGACAACCTACTGCAATACATTCAGAATTCTTGAATTTATTACTTCAAAGTATAGGGGTCACATTAACAGAAGTACAAGACATCATTTTTAGGTAAAGCTATGAATAATTACTAAATTTTTGGAATTTGATATTTAATTTCTAATTATATGAAGGTCTTTTTGTTATAGCTTATTTAATACACAAAAAATATTATAGATTGTATTAGATATATTAACTTACCAAAAAAAAATTAACTTTATTGTAAATCAAAGTTTAATAATAATTTTTCTAATGTTTTAATGATACTTTGTATTTTAAAAATATATATTTGGAACAATTTAGTATTTTGATACCATATTAAAAGTTCACAAAAGTTAAGATTGTAAAACACACACACATTTATATATACACACACTACATCACGAAGGTATCTGGATATGTATAAGATGTAAGATTTTTTAGTTATATCTCATTCCTTGCAAGAAATAGGAAAAAAAAGTAATGAAAGATCTGAAATCCTCAGACTTTTTATGCTAGAAAAAATATTTAAATATACAAGAAAGTAAATCAAAAAGAGTAATGTAATTTTATTTCAAACTGTGAAAATTTTTACATCACAAAAGTACAGACAGAGGGAATAAATAAAAAGTGTCAGATTATTTGCATAAAAACATGTCTCCAACAACTTACATCAGCAAATTAGTTAAAGTATTTATTTGAAACTTTAACTGTTTTTTTTTTTTGTTTTTGTAAACAATGAAAACAAAAGAGTTAACCAAACTTGTTTAAGAACTCATTAATAAGGAATGAAAAAGAGGAAAATCTGTACGGAATCTTTCATAAGTTTCACATTCCAAATACCAGATACAATTACAAAATTTAGAACAACAAACATTGTAGTAGATAAGACTCTAACTGGACACCCTGAAATATTTACCTCGACGAAAATGTGCTATCATCAGGAAAGTGAAGAAAAATCCACGAATAGGTGCACCTAAGTTTGCTGCTGAAACTTCTATAGAATTTGGAGTACAAACATCTGCAGAAACTGTGAGAAGAATTTTAAGAAAAAGTGGTTATAAAAGTTGTGCAGATAAGAAAAAACTGTTTATCAGCAAAAAAATCATCAGAAAATATTAAAGTTTGAGAAAGAGTTTTATACAAAACCAATAACATTTTGGAACTTAGTTTTGTGGTCAGACAAATCCAATTTCAATCTTTTTGGTTCAGATGGTTGCCCAAAAGTATGGAAAAAAATCTGGAGAATTTCTAAAAATGAAAAACCTGAATCCTACAGTGAAATATGGAGGTGGTTCACTACCATTTTATGGTTGTATGTATGCAAATGGTGCTGGAACTCTGGAATTCATTGATGGAATAATGACTCAACATGAGTATAAATAGATTTTAAATGAAAATGTTCAGAAATCAGTATGAAAATTAAAACTAGGGCAAGGGTATGTTTTCCAGTATGACAACAATGTGAAGCATACATCAAAATCAGTCTCGGTTTCTTGATGTGCACCATATAAAAGTGCTTCCCTGTCATCCACAATCACCCAATCTCAACCTGAGTGACCATTTATGGGATCACATTGAACAGATCATCAGAACAGAATCAATAACAAATAAAACTGATCTTAAAAACATCATCACCAGAGTTTGGAATTTAATAGACAGAAGTACAGTAAGACCCAATGTTAAGTGGGGGATGCGTTTCTAGACAATGAAGCGCTAAGCGAAACAGCATTAAACAGGGTCATTTTAACACAGAGTAAATAGGGATAGGGGAACACGTGACCAAACATCAAAAAATTTTACTTTAATTTTAAGTTATTTTTATATTAATTTGTATAATAATATATGTTAAATAACACATAAACATATGCACACAGAAATGTAAAGTTCAGTTTTTGTGATGAAGGTCCTGACTTTTCTGAAATTCTTTTTCTTTTGCAATAAAATCATGAAGTTTCATTTGTCGCTTTTTTCTTTCCTTGAGCAAATGTCGGTAGCAGAAGATCGCATCCAAAACACCTTATTTTGCTTTTGCACTCCTTCCAAAATCTGGATCATTCGCTACAATTTGATCAATGATTTTGGTTATCTTACCAAACTTTTACTAAGGAAATCTGTAGAGAAATTTTTTGGGTTCTTCGTTTTTGGAATCTCTATTTTCCAATTCCACATGAATTTCATGTTCTGCCAGTTCTGGAAGGTCATTGTTGGTAAGGCTCTCACCAGAAATCTGCTGTAACTCCTCAATATCCTGCTCGTCTATATCTAGTCCTGCTATATTGATTAGGTTGAGTTTGGTCAACTTAACAATACAGCGATAGGCTCTTCTCTTTGAGAATTCTTGGATACCTTCAGCCATAACTTTTTCCACACTTCGTTTCTACATTTATTAGTTAATTCTTGCCAAGCGAAGTCGATATTTCCTATGGCATCTGTTGGTAATGCCTATACATTTCTATGGTGGTATATTTTTTTCCAAAATTGCACCAAACAAACAGATTTAAAGAAAGTACACCTTTTTGCCATCTTTTGCTGATTGGTTTGGGTTTGCAAATAATTGTATTATATACAAATCAATGAAATGCTGTGATAATTTAAATCAGCGTAAATTTTGAGCTTTTTTTTTACTGTATTACAAAAAAATTGGTTGAATCAATGCCTAGTCATTAGAAGCTGTAATTAGGGCAAAAGGAGGTCAACTCATTAATAAAAGTATAAAATATTGTTTTTTCATTATTTATTTCCTCTGGTTACTTTTGTAAAATTAGATTTTTTGCTTTGATCAATGCTTTTTGTATATGTAAATATTTTTTTCTAATGTAGAAAAGTCTGAGGATTTCAAATCTGTCATTATTTTTTTCCTACTTCATCTGAGAATTAAGTTATAACTAAACACTCTTACATCTTATAGGTGTCTGGATACTTTTGTGACAATTGTGTGTGTAATATTGTTTATTATTATATATATTTTACATTTCGTAAAATATATATAATAATAAAATTTTTCACATACATGCAAGTATTAAAAATAAATAAATAATCAACAAAACAAAAAATAATAAGTATGAAATGTGAGCAACATTAATACCATAATTTTTTGCAAATAACTCCCAAGGGAACTGTCGGAGTGTCTTCTAATAAATTTTAATAAAATTTAGTTAATAACTACGTTAAAAGTATACAAACTCTATTTTAAATTTGTAGCATTCACTAAAAGTGTTGATCAGAGTTATTAGCAATCAAATGTTGCACTACTTTATAGTAGTTTAGCACAATTACGCAAATTTTTAGAAGTGAAAGGGTCGCGGAGGAAGACGGCGATATTACATTTAGAATAAATTCTGGAATTTTCAAAAATGGTTGAAGAATTAATAAAATTTTGTATACTTTTAACATAATTATTAACTAAATTTTATTAATTCTTCTCCTATTTTTGAAAATTCCAGAATTTATTCTAAATGTAATATCGCCGTCTTCCTCCGCGACCCTTTCACTTCTAAAAATTTGCATAACTGTGTTAAACTACTATAAAGTAGTGCAACATTTGATTGCTAATAACTCTGATCAACACTTTTAGTGAATGCTACAAATTTAAAATAGAGTTTGTATACTTTTAATGTAGTTATTAACTAAATTTTATTAAAATTTATTAGAAGACACTCCGACAGTTTCCTTGTCAGTGGCATGTAACACACAACAGCATATATTTTGCTGAAAATTACTAGAATGAAAATAAAGCCTTTACTTTAATCTACACTGCCATGTACCTCCATTGCGGCAACTATAAGTATGATAATTACTGGCTTATAGTTTAGAAGGTACCATTTTAAATATTAGAAATGTTTCTTTATTATGTTTTGTATCTGTTAGCAGTGTGGTATAGATGTTATTATAAAAAAAGTGAATTGGAAAAAAGGAATACTGAGACAGAATCAACTAAACTTTGTAAATGTATAAAATATAAGGACTGCCAAACTATAAAATTTTTTAATCCTGTTGCTTCATTTCTGTTTTATTTATCTAATAATAATAAATCCCTATGACCTGGCCCAGGATTTTGTTGACAAAACTGTATCAAACAGCTGGTTAGATCAGGGATGCCTCTTTGGGGAGATGGAAGGATTTGTGATTGCCATACAGGATCAGGTCATAAATACTAAAAACTACAGAAAACACAAACTCAAAAATACAAATCTCACAAATGACACAAGCAGAAAATGTCACATGCCAGAAAGTATACAAAACATCACTTCTGGTTGCAAGCTCTTGGCACAGACAGATTATTTACACAGACATATCAAGTAGCAAATATAATAAACCAAGAACTTGCAAACAAACACAAATTATTAGACATCCACAAACCATACTACAAATACATTCCACAGACAGTATTGGAAAACATCACGCACAAAATGTACTACGTGCATTTTGTGCGTGATGTTTTATCTGTGATTATGCTATAATCACAGATAAAACAATTTACCACAACAGACCAGACATCACACTCATTGACAAACACAATAAAATCACATACATTACAGACATAGCCATTCCAAACACTCACAATGTACAAAACACATGCACTGAAAAAATTAGCAAGTACACAGAACTCGCCCAGGAAATAAGGCATCTGTTGAGGATGAAAAGGGTGCTTATTGTACCTGTTGTTCTCTCCTGTACAGGTGTGATACCACACAAACTACACAAAAACCTGGGAAAATTACAATCGAATAGAAATACATATATCACACTACAGAAGGCCACTATATTGAATACATGTCATATTGTTAGGAAATATAATAATAATACTATACAGGGTGTCCCAACGAAAACGAAACGGCAGAGATATCGCGTTCGTCCAAGCAAATCGCTCGGACAGGTCGATTTTATTCTCAAGGGGGATATTTTTTGCAATGAAGTTTTTGCGATTCTGAATACAACAGACAACAAAATTTTTAAAAACTTATTCATTTTTTATTAGCTAAACAAACATTTATTTCAAATAAAGTAACACAAACTATTAAAAAACATAAAAAACCTTTTAAGCTAGACCGCATATGCAAGGAAAAATAAGTTGATCATAAAAGTAAGGTTGATAATGTGTTATCTGTTTCCAAATGTTATAATACAGTATTTTGTAGTGTTCACATTAAGCTTGACCACATAGTGATTCAATTCGAATTTAAGATTATTATTTGTTTTGCCGGGATAAAAATCGTCTGGCACACTCGTTTTCCCGCGCTTTTAGTCGTTCGACAGACGATGTTGGTCGCCATAGGAACGCTACTCGGACCGCTCATTAGTTATAAGACATCATGCCATCTGCGGACGTCTTGGAGAACTATCAAGCGTTGATTGGTGGAATCCAGTCCAATTGTTTAGTTAATAAAAAATGAATAAGTTTTTAAAAATTTTGTTGTCTGTTGTATTCAGAATCATTGCAGAAAATGTACCCCTTGAGAATAAAATCGACCTGTCCGAGCGATTTGCTTGGACGAACGCGATATCTCTGCCGTTTCGTTTTCGTTGGGACACCCTGTATATATGCTAAAGTGAATTTGGAAAACAAAGATAAAATAATCTGAATGTTAATAAAATCCAATAACACAGATTCAAGAATTTATTTATTGTAGAGAACTACAACATATCCATTCAAAAAAAGATGTGCTTTCATATATGGTAAAGATTCATTGGATTATAATGGATAGGCCATCCAATGGAATACTGAAATTCTGTTTCATTCATTGAATTACTATTTAGATTATTATACAAAAATTTATTTTACTAGTATCTTCTAACTTGCAAATTATTTAATAGTAATTTAAATTTTATGTGAATGTTACTTTAATTAATATAAAATTGATTTCTATACTGTAGAGCGGGGCTTCTTAAACTATGGGTCGAGACCCCATTTGGGGTCGCTTAGTGAAATCTTGGGGGGGTCGCGAGATTTTAATGCAAAATATTGAAAATAATTTGTGAGTTTGAAAATGGCATGCTTTGTGTCATAGGTTTCGTGAGTTGCGCTTTGTGTCACTTCTGGGACAGTGAGACAATGATTCAACAACACTGATTGTAGTGTGAACTAGTGTATTGTTGTCGCTTTTCAGTGTATTCAGTTGTCTCTGTTCCATTGTAACACAAGAGTGAACTGTGGTAGTACACCATTATTGTTCTTGCAAATTTGTATATATCTTTATTTTATATTTTTTTTTTTTTTTTTTGGTTGCGAAAAAAATCACAATCATAAATGGGGTTGTGAATAAAAAAAGTTTAAGAAGCCTTGCTTTAGAGTTTAAAAATGAAACAAATAAAGTAAAATAGTAATGAAACTAAAACTGTTGTGTGTAAGAAAAGGCAAAAACATTGCACATTTAAGCTAGATATATTGTTTTAAATGTATATAATTACTTAATCTTCCAAATTAACTTTATAACAATGAGAAAACCAAGAGTTTAGAGTTTACTAACATTATAATCATTAAGTCATGTTTTAATTGTCAATGAGACTAACTAATAAAGCAATTCTCAACCTTTTCTAGCTCCCTTTCATAAAAATGGAAAATTTCGTATACCCCTAAATGTCCATAAATTCGAAATAGTTAAAGAAGATTGTCAAATTGTTTCAAGACTTAGTTAATTTAATTTTTTTAAGTAAATTATAATAAAAGTTTTGTAATTAAATACTGAAATGATAACAGTGGCAAGTATTCACAATGTTGTTACTTAATCACAGAGATTATCATTAGCACTGCATTCTAAATATATTTCATAAACAAAATCAAAATTTATTTTAAGTAAAATTATGCTAAAACAAAATTTTTTCACATTTTATCGTTAATGCATTTCCTATAAATGTTGAAACAATATTTTGTTTTGAATTTTGTATTTATGATATGAATTTTCATATATTAATACATGAAAAACTTAATTTACATAAGTAACAGCAATACCAAAAAACTTACTAATACAACTTATCTTGCAGCCGCAGTTCATTACTTCAAACGTTTTCGGTCATGTTAAATGACCTTTCTCAAGAAAAAGAAAGCAAATAAAAGATAAAAAACTGTATAAATCGAACACTTAGTACAAACGAACACTTAGTACAAACGAACAAGCTTTTCGAATGTTTTTGAACTAGCCTATAATCCGTTGCAATTTATGACGTCAGTTTTAACATTGCAACGAAAGTATAAACAATCCTACAGATTATATAAATATCTAAAAATCATAAGTACAGAGAGTTACCACCTCCAATCATTGCGCATAAATATATAACTTAGGATATAAGAATGCATAGTATCTGCTTTCTTCGATTATTAAGGCTTTATATTAAGCTTGAGGACCATGCTGCCGATATTTTTGTCGATTCTCGAAAGTTGATTGCAAGGCCTTTATGGTTTGCTTTACAAATCTGCCAGGCTTCCGTGTAATACCGGTGTTTACGATCTCGAACTACCTGCAGTAGTCTTGCTTGGTCCCATTCGGCTTTGACGTCTTGCAGGACTGCTAAAACGTAGGTGGCCAGCGCAGTGCATGGTTGTTCCTTTCTTATATTTCCTTGGTGTTCTGCTAACCTGTCCTTGATACATCTTCCTGGCACACTATGAAGGTACACTATGTGAAATGATACTAGCAACGCTAGAAAACGCACTGTTGCCGAAGTATGAAGCGCAAATGATAATGTATGTTCAATACTTATATTATGTTCTGGAATGCTAAGCCCAATATACAGAGTTTTATAAAGGATATAAATGACAATAGATTCGGTCTTGAGATAGAGTTAGAGCAAGAAAACGATAAGACCATACATTTCTTAGATCTGTATATACAAATTAACAGCTTAGTAGGGTTCACTACTAAAGTCTACAGAAAGCCCTCATATAACCCTACATTTATTCCTTGGATTTCTCACGATCCTCCAGTATATAAAATGGCTGCATTCCGAGCATTAATCGCAAGAGCTTATTTGCATTGTAGCAATGCAAAAGATAGAACGGATGAACTGAATTATATATATAACTTAGCCAGAAAGTATGGGATTAATGTTAATGCTATTATCAGCAAGAGCATAAAGCGCCATAAGAAGAGAAGTTTACCTAATAATGAAGGAATTATAATGCTGGATTATAATGCATAGCTGACTAATATCTTTCGACGCATCAGAAAAGCCAAGAACAAAAGAATCCTATATAAAAGAACCCCCACCACTTACCAACTATTATGATCCGATAAAGATGAAGTGGACAGAAACACACTCCCCGGTGTCTATAAAATTCCAGTTACAAACTCACGGTGACTTAGTAAATTAATGTATATAGGAGCCACAGGAAGATGTATCAAGGACAGGTTAGCAGAACACCAAGGAAATATAAGAAAGGAACAACCATGCACTGCGCTGGCCACCTACGTTTTAGCAGTCCTGCAAGACGTCAAAGCCGAATGGGACCAAGCAAGACTACTGCAGGTAGTTCGAGATCGTAAACACCGGTATTACACGGAAGCCTGGCAGATTTGTAAAGCAAACCATAAAGGCCTTGCAATCAACTTTCGAGAATCGACAAAAATATCGGCAGCATGGTCCTCAAGCTTAATATAAAGCCTTAATAATCGAAGAAAGCAGATACTATGCATTCTTATATCCTAAGTTATATATTTATGCGCAATGATTGGAGGTGGTAACTCTCTGTACTTATGATTTTTAGATATTTATATAATCTGTAGGATTGTTTATACTTTCGTTGCAATGTTAAAACTGACGTCATAAATTGCAACGGATTATAGGCTAGTTCAAAAACATTCGAAAAGCTTGTTCATTTGTACTAAGTGTTCGATTTATACAGTTTTTTATCTTTTATTTGCTTTCTTTTTCTTGAGAAAGGTCATTTAACATGACCGAAAACGTTTGAAGTAATGAACTGCGGCTGCAAGATAAGGTGTATTAGTAAGTTTTTTGGTATTAATAGTATGCAGTCTCGAACGAATTGTAACAGCAATAATGTTATTAATTAGTTAAATAATATTTACTAACAATCCACGAAAAACCTTTTTTTACGAGTGTTATGTCACTATTAAATTCCACAAGTACTTTCGACCTCCACCGAGGTCTGCTTCAGGTGGTGACTGGCCGTGTTTCGACCCGACCGTCGTAAGGATGTTGCCAACGATGTAAGTAAATAAATGTGCGCGTCGGGTTTCACCCCTCTAACCGCCATTGCTCGAACTCCTCGAATAAATACTTCCACGCCTGTACAAGTGTTTCCCCATCCCTGTAGTTGATGCAGTTGCCCCCCATGATAGCTTTGTGAATCTCCCAGGCCTCCAGGTGACGGATGTGATCTGCGCGGAACGCGTGTCTGATAAGTTTGGTGTTCCGGAAGTCCACCCTTATTTCAGGGTCGGTGACATAGGTTGATAAGGCAGTGGTGTGTCTTTTATGCTTAATATCAGCTTGGTGTTCACGTATTCGTTTCTGTGTTGATCGGATGGTGGAGCCAATGTAAACTAAGTCTCTATTGAATCTGTCGTCCCATATGGGAATGGAGTAAACACCTGGGGCCCTGGTGAGATCCATTGGTCCTTCGCGTTGCGCAGCAAGTCGTAAAGCGAGCCAGTTCTTAAGTACGCGATTTTGGTGCTGCTGTTGCTAGCGATCTCCCTATATAGGGGGTCTAGATGCCGGTTGAAGCGGACGACCACGCATCTCGCGTTCCCATCCGGTTGGCGGTTGTCGTCCGGCGATGGTAGGGGGCAGTCCCTGCGGCGAGGGGGGCGGTGGGCGCAAGCACGTGCTAAACCGCGGACCAAGGCTTTGCTATAACCATGATCCATGGCAATTTTTTCTATGCGTCGGATCTCCGACCATGCGTCGCGCACATGTGTGTGGTGCGTGAAGGCCCGTCTGGTAAGGGCCCGGAAAGCCGCCATTTTGTAGACAAAGGGGTCAGAGGAGTTCGTGGGGATGAACAGCGGGAGTTGGTCAGGTTTATGGTAGACACTCGTTTCTATCTTGCCCCCTGAGACGGATGTTAACATTAAGAAAATGAGCACTCGAGTTGCTAACCTGATCTAAGCCGAGGGTGAAGCCATATGCATTGTCGTTCATACACGACAAAAAATCGTCCAGATTGGGAGAGGTTTTCCACAGTATAAAGATGTCGTCCACGTATCTTTGGTATAGACTGATGTTTGGTAAGAATTTGGGCAACCCTTTCTCCTCCAATTGTCTCACTGCCAGCTCGCCAAGGTCCCCCGAAAGCGGGCTGCCCATGGGGACACCTCGTCTTTGTAAATAAGTAGCCTCGTTGAACTGGAAGACCGAAGTGTAGCACATAAGATGCACCAGCTCCAATATCTGCTCATGGTGCCAGAGTGCATCATTCTCCCGCAGTAGCAGGTTCCTAAGAGCGCAGAAGCATGGCTGCAGCCTTATCGAAGGGAAAAGGGACACGAAATCCATGACCGTGAAGTGCAGGTCCTCACCAACCTCGACCCGCCAAACAAACATTCTCATTTATAAATATAGATTACTAAAATTATCACTTAAAATGGCAGTCTAACCACCTACCTCTAGTCAAATTACTTTATGACAAATTATTAAATTAGTCTTATTATAGCCCAATAATATGGCAGATCATTTGACATTAATTAAATATTGGGATTGTGGATTTATTATTTAATTGCTCAGTTATCATTAGTTTTTTAATTATTAATTTGAAGTATAAAATACTATAGCACTTATTTTAGTAATATAGATACCAAGTTAATGAATAGAAAAGAAAGATTATATTAAAAGTAACTAAATTCAGATCAATAGAAATGTATAAAATAACATAGTCCATAAAAATTTTAAGTTAACAGCTTTTAATAAAAGGATTTAGGACTAGGAAGTTTTGAATTGCCTAAATATAAAACTTTTTTAAATTTAAAAATTTGTTGAGTTGAAATTTCATTTGGCAGCTATTACAGGTTTTTTCTCCTACCTTCTGGAAATTCTCTGCATATCTTCAGATTGGAAAACATTGGATTAGTTGCTTATCAAAAATGTCTTTTAAAAGTTTATTTTTCATTGAACAGACTATAAATATATAAATATCAAATATTAAATACTAAAATAAACAAAAAAATTAAATAGAAATGATTTTAATACTATTGACACAGGTTTGAAAGTTAATCACTTAACATCTAAACCAAACCTTCTACATAGTTCTCTTGAAATTTATTATATAGAGAGGAAGAAACTATTGGAAACTTGCCTGTTTTTAGTAGGAGTGCATACTAACATCACTTAAAGCATGGCTTGACACACACACACACACACACACACACACACACAATACACAATACACAGAAGAAAACTAAAGGCAAAACATGTGTCCATATACAGAAATGTTAGAATTGGGAAACAGTTTAATGACCACTTATGTGCTCACAAAACTGTTTCCTAAATTCTAATGTAATTCTGTAGAATAATTGTTCTCATTTACAAAAACATTATTTATGCATTCTTCTAAAAAACAAACACAACATTCATGTGTAAATTATACTGTATATCATTAATATATTTATAAAAACCTGTAATGGCTAGATATCTTCAGTCAGTATCATTAAAATGTCATAAGTTTTTTTAATGTTTCATACATAGTTATTATTTCAAAAATTTTTTGAAATGGCCTGAATTATTGTACTATGATAATTATAAGAAACAAATTTTTCATGAAATATTTACTTATATTTTAATGAAAATTAATATATTTTTTTATTAGGTTAGATTATTTCCAAAGAGATTGTGTCTTTATGACTCAAAGACAGTTAATAAATGAAGCAAGCAGACATTATATAAATCAGGTAAAAACAAATTTTAAGATGTAGTTATAATTACACTTCTAGCAGATGAATAATGTCTATATTATATAAATGTTTACTTAGATTTGTACCACTATAGTCTGAAAATTCATCAGTGTTTGATTTTAAGATGTTAATCTTGTGTTTTACTATAATATTTCATATTTACATATAAATATGAAACAATATCTACATTTACAGAAAATAAAATTATTTGGCATTATGCTTTTCCCTTGGGCTGTTATAAGGTTAGTAAATAATTAGAATTAAGTTAATTTTAAAATTAATTATTAAATTTACTATGAAATGGCAGCATAACTGCCTACCTTTAGTCAAACTGATTTATTTCTAATTATTTGTTTCCTTATAATAACCCTATAATAATTTGACAGTTCATTTGGAATATTTGCTATTGCAAAATCAGAAATCCAAATACAGCAGAATAAGACTTAAAATTAGTCATTATGTACATATGTACAAAACAGCATGGGAAGATACATAGTACTAGAAAAATGTTATTAAAATTTTTCATGTTTTATATAAAAATATGCTTAAGAATCATTTTTCATTTTATATTATTTATCAAAAAACTTGTTTATTGACAAAACTTTGATTTCTTGATTTACATCAAACAAAAAGCATGAGTGTGTAATCTTTAAAGAATTTTACCAAATAAGGATAAGTCTAAAAATTTGTTAGTTTTTGGTTTTAAGAAGAGATCTCTACTACTATAAAAATTCACAGAAGAACAAAAATTTTTTAAATGTAAAATGTTAAACTGTAGATTTCTAACACAAAAAGTTGTTTATCTTTACTGACTTCCATTTTTGACAATTTCTGGAAAAGGATTTTTCCATAGAAAAAGCATTAAATTTTTAATATCATCTGCTGGAGATCTTATACATAATCAAAGAAATTATAGTCAACCTTAAATTTGTATATATGACTGAGTTAGTATTATTGCTAATTAACCAAATGATCACTGTAATTAATCAGGCTAATTAAGTGTTATATTAATGATTAACTATTAAGTAATTGATACTAGAGGTAAGCATTAGTCGCCATCTCTTATAAAATTTAATAATTATAATATTTATGAAGTAATTTAAAATATTCTGGAAGAAAAGAATCAGCCTGGACAGGACTCAAACTCACAACTCCTGCTTACCATGCGAATGTATTACCAGTTACGTTACCCAGACCTTTGAGTGATTCTTTGCTTCCTTATATTGATAATTATATTTAATTATCAATATATCAATTTAATATAATCAGTTAATCATGGATGGTAATATTGATAATTATATTTAATTATCAATATTACCATCCATGAATACCTCTAGTACCAAATTACTTAACAGTTAATCATTAATACAACACTTAATTAGCTCAATGGTACTTTTCTGTTAACCAGACACCAGCTGATATGTACAGCAATGGGTAAGATTCAAGCTCTGAGTGAGGTGTTTCACATCACTCCAGAATTGTTGACTCTGGGAGATATTTACCTCCAAAGGTCAGTTTTTAACATGTATCAGTATACTGCCTATTCTACATGCTTCATATGTAGTCATTTGCTTTAGTGCTTGCACAGAACTGCTCTGTTGGGGGCAAGCCCACATACCCTCTAAAACTGTATAACATCAAGTCCTTCACAAACAGTCAAGTGGGCTACTCAAAACCGGCACAGTTGCATGGGCTAAATAGTTAAATGCAAAAGTCTTAGTGGAGTGATATGGCCAGCGATATATCACACATCGGATTAAAGTTACAACTGGCATCCCATTAATAGAAAAGAATCAGCCTGATTAATTACAGCGATCATTTAGTTTATTATTAATACATTGGCAGGCCTCGGAGTCGCTCACTTTTCAGGTCATTTTCTCACTTTTCTCACTTTTTTGGTCATTTTCACGTGCTTAATTAAGATGTGGGACAAATCAAAAATAATTTTAAAGACTAAATAATTTTAAAAAATTAATTTCAAAATTAATTTTAAATAATTTTAATTATCTGCCAAATTATAGGACTATCGGAATAGAATTTTCTGGAAGAAAATACGCAGCCCTGAGTGGGACTCAAAATTGCAACTGTTACTCATTGTTGTTAGGTTATAGGAAACAAAAATTTATTTCACGTATGTAAAAATATCCTTTATGAACTTAAAAAAATCCCTGTCATTACAAATTCAGAAGCCAGTGTTGAGTAAAGTTATGTACTCATGCCATATTTTCATTATTCGCCAAAATCTACCTCTTCCGAATTACATTTCCTTGTACGGAGTTTAAAAATAAGTATTCTAAGCATCCCTGCGTTTTTTGCTGTTTTCTAAGAAAATCCCTCTGTAGGGAAAAAAACACTAGGCGGAGGGATTACCCTCTCAAGCTGACAACACTGCTGCTGCTTTTAAATTCAAAATATATAATTATTAAAATTAACACAAGATAATAGCGTAACCTCCTACCACTAGACAAATTATTTCGTTTCTGACCATTTAGTTATCCTTGTTACAGCCCAATAATTTGGCAGATTATTTGATTTTAATTAACAATCGGGTTATGGAGTTGTTTACAAAAATATTTTTTTACTTGATTTATCTTTAAATAATTTCATAAACTTGAGTTAAATAATGATTTCATAGCATATTGTTAACGTTAAATCACATCTATATCTTCCTAAATGTATGTTTAAATTGATTATAAGTATAATTATTCCATGTAGTAAGTATTATTTTCATAAAATGTGTGATTACTTGTGAAATATCCATTTTTTAATCTTTTTTCTTATGCTGATTATAATTGTGCATTAATTGAGAGACTGAAAAAGTAAACGAAAATGTAAATTCATATTTATATATAAAATTTACCAAATAAATTAAAAGATTCGAAGTGTTGTAAAAAGTACAGCACCTGATTGCTTGTGAGAAAAATTTTCACAAGCTTGCCAAAAGGTTAACATTGTTGTAACAATGTTTTTATTCATCTGCAGGAGAAAGTTCCTTGTTACTTATGAAATCATTAATAAAATATTATTTTATTTATATTATTTGAAATATATTTATTTCAGATTTATTATTTTATTTTGAAATCAATATTTACACATCTCAAAGCATTAAAAAATAAACAGTTTCTGATAATGATAAATATTCCAGTATAGCCAAAATAGTGAAATCAGCATTCCCATGAGAGAGAGGGTCAATTTCACTCTGGGCACTTTCTCCATCAGTGTTGGAAAAAATACTTAATTCACTTTTGATTGTTAAGGAGGGACTAAACATGTATGACCAAAGCCCCACCTTGTACCCATTACAAAGGACTACTGAAATTAGCTCCCTCAGCGCATAGAAATTATCAAGAATAATTGGAAAATGAAAAGAAGTTAAAAGAATAAGAGAAACAGAAAAAAAGAGCACAGAAACATTTTGAAGAACAACAAAAGAAAACTGTTCGTAACATGAAGATTATAGAACTGCAGCTGAGTTTAAACCAGAAAAATGTAGAAGAAAAAGAAATACATGCGACAGGCCAAGTTTTGTTAGAAACAACAAACAAAAAAAAATGGAGAAGGCTATTAACAGCAAGAACGTGAATGAAGTACGAGCAGCAGCACGTGTGATGCTTATTAGTGTTAAATGTTCAAAAGCAAGAGGAAGCGAAAAAGAAGGAATCTGAAAACATCCAGAATAATCTTAATAAAAGAACATCATCTTTCATGACTGATTATTTACAGAAGCCAAAGAGTTTTTAAGTATTCACGGTTTACTGGAAATACAGTAGCCACTTGTTATCAGGAGACAGAAAAAAAACGCGATATAACCGAGTAATAAAAATTCTGGGCTTTTACTAGACAGATTATACATGTTATGGAATCTCTATTCTTTCATCATTAAGTGTTTCTGATATAAAATAAGCTTAGTTTTTCAATCCTGAATTTTATTCGTGGTTATATCGTATTAATTGACGTTTACGTAAACATCGATACCATGAACGCCCATTTAGCATTATTGTTTCTTTAACAATGACATTGAAAGACAAATACTGTCGATATAAAAACAAATCAATTGCGATTTTATTATACAGTACTATATAAATCGCTTATTAGAAATTCGTGTAGTTTATATTTTTCAATAAAAATTATAAATGCTGTAATTGAAAATTTAAAAAAAATATTGAATGTATAATAGAACATCAAAACTTATAAAATTACAGAGTAAAAATTCTTTAATTAAAAAGTAAAATAAAGTTACTACTGTATAAAAATTTTAGAACTTTCCTTTCAGAATTAAGAAATCTTTTCCTTACACGTTATGCTGTGAATTCGAAATTTCACACCTCTGTGTGAATTGAAGCAATACCGTTAATTCACATAAAGATGTGAAATTTCGAATTTACAGAAACTTGTAAATGAGGAGACAGTACTTAAAACTAATAAATAAACAACTTTTTTATTAAAAGGAAACAAATGATAATCGATCCATCCACTTGTTCTGCATATGTAGATCTTGGCGAATTTATTGTTTCACCTTCAGTGGTAGTTTCAAGGACAATAGTGGAAATAAAATACCGTATTTCGTTGCAAATAGAAATTCAGTGACAATTGGTAATTTAAAAGTTATTGACTCAAATGCTTTTAAAATTCGGGGGACCAAAAATGCGCGATATAACGACTGTATTACAGTATATACAGAAATTTTAAAAATGTGTTTAACCATAACAGAATAAAAAGAAAATAACAACTTTTACTGTTATTTTGCTGAGTTTTCCTTCCATTTTTTCACTTTGTTTTGTCACTATTGCACTCACTTTTTATTCACTTTTTCTGTATTTCAACTCGCTTTTCTCACTTTTTCAGAGGGGAAATTGCACTCCTAGGCCTGTATTCAGCTCTGTTATATATAATAGAGAGAAAGTACAGCAATTAGTCAAAAAATGTCCCCCTTCACATTTTTACATTTTTTGGTCTCTGGTACTTGAAACATAGAGAGATGCAAAAAAATTTGGGCAGTTTTTCTTCATGTGTTCATATGGCACAATTTTGTTCGCTCTCTTTGAAGCTTAACAACTCCTGTGGTTTTTGTTGAAAACTTCTGAAATTTTGCAAGAAGGTTTGTGTATTAGGGAGATTGATGCTATTAAATTTTGGTGGTTGAAGGTTGGAGTGAGGAGATAGAGGGTCATGTTTCATATCTTGAGTAGGATTGGACTTAATGACAATTTTACTTGTTATTAGCATTTACAATTTTTATAAAACCAATCCCTACCATCAAAATTAAGCTTTTTGCCATTTTATTATAATTAAAAATATTAAAAAAAATTTAATAAATTATCATAACAGATGGTGCCACACAAGCAATTGGAAATGTTGCTGGGAAAGTTAAGCAACTTGTTATTGGATTTTTATTATAATTAATAGATTTTCATTGAAAAGTATAGATTCCAACTCCATAGCAGAATATGCTTAGCACATAAAGCTTATTTTATACTTTAGTTGCAACATATTTTGATCAATTAGTGAGTTGAGCTGGTGGTGGTTTTGCTTATTCTGCTTGTATAAAAAACTATGCAGATTGGATTCCAAATTTTTTAGCAATGGATGAACGACATGTGAGCAATGTTGTTAGGTTTGGTGATATTTCAAGCCATTTAGTGATTTGGCAATGACATTTTCAATCTACCAATTTTTTTTTTTTTGTACAATAATAAATTTATTTAGGATATACTGTAAAATCTCATTATTTCGATATCAGATAATTTGAAGTCTAATCTAGACTCCAGCCAAGAGAATAGGATTTTTCATATATTTTAGTTCAGATAATTCAAAATATACATATAATGAAATTCAAAGTCATTATTTGGTCCGGTGACCCATAAAAATATTGTTTAGTTTGAAATTTTCCATTATATCATGTGTTTATAAGGAAAGTTTCCATGCCCAAGGGGCAGTTTCATTTTTGGTTTTACTAATTACATGTTGATTTATTGGACATCTGTTCAAAGCCATTCAGACATTGTACGTATTGCCAATGAAAAGAAGATTTGGACTTTTTTCTTCTAAATGCTATTGTTTCAATAATTCCAAAGTTCATTAAATACACATGCATATTTAGGATAGAATGTGTACATAGCTTTAGCCATTAATAGAGATTGTTTTCATCAGATCACATGATTTTTGTAATCTCAAACTCAAAATGGTAAATTTTTCATAGAACTAGCCATTGGTCCTCTAGACAAAATTCACAGGTAATTTTCATTGAAACACTTAAGCTTCTTTCTTACATTATTTGCGGATCTTTCTTTAAATGTAATTTTATTTTTATTAAGTACATATCGAATAACGGTTTTTTCAAAATAGCTTAAATTACTGAGTAATAACTTTTAATATTAACACATTTGTAACCAAACTAGTGAAATTATATAAGATAAAATCATAAATGTATTCAGGAATTACAAAACACATTTGATTTGAAAAAAGTTCAGATAATTTATAGTACTGTTTTTTTGGTCCCTTGAGTTTCAAAATAACGAAATTTTACTGTGTTTGAATTCTTTTTCTATAAAAATAGAGCTGGAGTCAGGTCTAGGCAAAGTAGACAATTACAGCTTCCGAGAGTTCAAATCCAAAAGAGCCTGTAAATCAATTTGTAAAGTTTTATTTTTTTATATTTGAATTTAAATGGTTAGTGAACAAAATGAATATTCTCTAAATCAATTAGCTTTTGGGCTTCATTTACCATTGACTGCTGAAGAGTATGGATAAAAGTAAGTATCTGATTGGTTTTAAAATTATTGGATCATATTGACAGAATTTAATATTGTATCATCTGTATTGTAAATACTTAACACGTGCATATGCATAAATGTGCAATTCCAAGTAAGTTTTTTATAACTTAAAAATTTATCTTTACAATATTGATATACAGTAGTTACATGGTATAGTTGCCATTATAGATTCTTGGTTTGTTTTACTTTCAATGACATTTTTTGGTTTTGTTGTTTTTCTTGGAGTTTTCAGAGAGTTTTTATTATAACAGCTGATAGAAATTCATATCTAATTTAAGATGATGCAAAATTTTAGTAACTGTTGTAATTGTTAACATCTAATAGAGAATTTGATTAATATTTTATTAAATTTTTTATTAGAGAAATTAAAATTATAAGTTTTTTCCATTTATATCTATATATGATATTCTTTTTCAGAGTTTAAAACAACTATATATGCTTGTGCTTGGACTTGATGTCATTGGAAATCCTGTTGGTTTATTATTTGGTTTAAGTGAAGGTGTTGGTGATTTCTTTTATGAACCATTTCAAGGAGCTATACAAGGACCAGAAGAATTTGCTGAAGGATTAGCACTTGGAGTAAAAAGCTTGTTTGGACATGCAGTTGGTAAATTAATTTATTATAGGATTGATCAAAAAGTACATTTTTGATTGATTGATTGATTGGCATGAAGAAAATGAATAAATTTTGCAGATTGATTGGCATGCTGCATATTACTGGGGGAGACCAGCATGCTAGAAATCTAGGGAGACCAGCATGCTGGAAACCCAGGGTTACCAGCATTCCAGCTAAACTGCAACTAAAAAATAAAATTAATCAGATCTCAAACAAAACTAATTGTTAATTAAATGTTACAAACATCTTTCTGGATGCAATAATATAATAACATTGTATTATGACTGACTTAAAATCAGGAAGAAAAGTTTTTGTTTACAGGACAATGAAACAATTAGCAGTGTATTGACAGTAGTAGTAGTAGTAGTAGTAGTAGTAGTAGTAGTAGTTAGTCAGTGTGAGCTGCACTGACAATCTACCTGACCTTAAAAATAACACCTTCCTCTCAAATTTCACACATAGTGGATGTTAATAGATGTAAGTTGAGATAATTTACAGTCAGTTTCTGAAATTTAATGTGTTTTATTTTTGTGTTTTTGATTGAATTACAATAAAATAAACATAAAAAAGCACTTTCCCACATTTCATAAGTATTTTACATTGTTAGAAAGAAGACAAAATGAAGAAATTAAACACATAATTATAATTTTTGATGTCATGCTGACAATTTCAAGTTTTAGAATAAAAATTTATTCATTTTCTTCATGCACCCTCTAGGGAGGGATGTATAACCTCACTTAAACTGATATGTCAGCATTCCCTTGGGATAAACTGCCATTCCAGTTTTTACCATATGAAAATATCTGATTTCATGGCCTTTCCGGATAGACCAACATGCCAGACAGTCCACAAAAATACATTAATAAATTTTGAAAATTAAAAAATAAATCTATTAAATTATATATGCACCTTTTGTTTTCTATTCCTTACATCCATTATCTCACATGCAAAGAATTTTTGGAATTTTTCATCAAAAAATGCCTCTAGGTGGTATTTTACATTGTCTAAGTTACTGAACTTCTTTCTCTGCAAACTATTCTGGAGAGATGAAATAAATGATGATCTGAAGGTGCAAGATTGGGAGAATATGGGGTAACACAAAACATCCCAGGACACAGAATTGTCATGCTGGAAAGCCAAACCTTTTCTTCTTACTAATGCTCAGTTTTTTTATGGTTGCCTTCAGATTAACAAATAGGAAACACTACTACTATGAATTGATGGTCTGATTTTGAGGTAGCAGTTCATAAAAGATAATTTCCTGCTAGTCCCTCTAAATGCTCAGCATAACCTTTTTTGGATGTGAATCAGCTTTTGACTACATTGCAGAAGGGTCAGTTGACTTTCTCCCTGATCTTTTTCATTACACATTATTGTAAACAGTCTATTTTTCATCACCAGTAATTTGTTGCTTAAAAGAGAATCCATCTGGTTATATTTCAACAGAAAATTACAGGCAGATATTCTGTCTATCAGATTTCTCTCACTCAATTAATGGGGTACCCAAACATCATAGCACAATATATATCTTAAATTTTGGCTAATATTCAATTCCTGAATGATAGAAAATATTTCTGCAATTTCTCTAGTGGTGTAATGTGGATTCTCATGAATTAATGCAGTGATTTCATCATTATCAACAGCTAAGGATCTTCCAGATTGTGGTGCATCTTCTAAAGAATGATTCCCTGTATGGAATCTCTTAAACCACTTTTGATATGTGCAGATATTGACAGCAGCTTCCCCATAAACAGCACAGATCCTTTTTCATGCAGTTGTGGCATTTTTCTTTTTATCTAAGTACAAAAGCATAAGATGAAGAAAATGCAAGTTAAGACCCTCCATTTTTTAAAATTTGAGTATAACCATAACAAAAATGAAAAATTTTTATTTGTAATATATGTTACAGAATGTTAGGTTGAAACCAACAAAAACAATTAAATATAAATTGTCATTAATAACCAGTAATCACTACTAGCAGCATCTTACATTTAAAAAAATGAACTTTATCAACCCT
Source organism: Centruroides sculpturatus (assembly GCF_000671375.1). Taxonomy (NCBI): domain Eukaryota; kingdom Metazoa; phylum Arthropoda; class Arachnida; order Scorpiones; family Buthidae; genus Centruroides; species Centruroides sculpturatus. The sequence continues at coordinate 460,143 of NW_019384517.1, forward strand.
ATATATTGAAGATTAAATTTAAAAAAAATTATTTTATGAAACATAATATAAAAGTACAATAAAAGTTAAGTATTATTACTTTTATTACACTCAGTACTTATCATTTTTATTGTTATTTTAAAGCATTAAAATATAATTATGAAACATTGTAATATGTATAATAATTTCTTAGTGCATGTAAGATAAATTACTAAAAATATTACAATGAAAGTCTACATAAGGAAACAAAATGTCACAGACCAAATGACTTAAGGTGATTTTCATAATAACAAAATAATTTATTAGAGAAATTAAAATAAAAAAGCATATTAAAACTCAAAATATACAAAAAATACACAACACACAAATTGGCATAAACACATTCAAAAAGAGAATAACTTCAAGTGCATTCTTAAAACAAAAATGAAAGTATCTGAAATTAGCCTAGCTCAACCTGATTAGTCAAATATAAATAAGCATGCTACCATATAAAGTACACTTAATAGCATTTTCTCCATGTAGGATGTCATCTCTGGTGACATCAAAGTTTAATCAAGGGAAACAGCTTTAAGATTTCATCTAGACGATCTGCATTATCTCACCAGCATAGTGCATGTTCTAGAAGAAGCAATGATATTAATTTCACATACATATTTTAATTATTTAATTAGCATTTTGTTTTATTCTGATTTTAGAGTTTTGTTATAAAGACAGGATAGTTGTAATTTCATAGCTAGCATCCAGTCATTGACAAAGCACACTACACACCAAAATAGTGGCATAAAAGTCCTTGGAAATATAAATCCCTCTCAAATTATTCAGTTGGTAAAGCATTTAGTGATATTTAGATACTGTAACATTGTTTGTCATACTATTGAGCCATCAAAATATATGTTCAAACCAGATTTCAAGTCTCATCCAGCTGAGTATACAAAGATAAAGAATAATTTTTTAACATGTTTGGAATTAAATGATTTTAGTCATATTATAGAATTCTTTAAATTTTTTTTTATTTTGAAAATGACGTTTTTCAAAAAAGATCAGTTTAATTCAAACTACCACCAGATTACATCAGGCTACTTTTCCACATTGATTGGCTTATTACTAAGATATCAAGTTTTGAGATGTTTGTATAATCACTTTAATTCAGCAATAATTAAGTTTGTTATTTTGTTCTATTAAATTTTTACCTAATTATAAATAATTATTATGTCATTTGTTTCATTTTCATGATTATGTTGATTACTAGCAAATTATGCTCAAAAATTAATTTTATTGTAGGTGGTGCAGCAGGAGCAGTATCTAGAATAACTGGTACTTTAGGAAAAGGCTTGGCTGCATTAACATTAGATGAGGAATACCAAAAGAAACGTAGACAAGTGCAAAGTAGAAGACCACAGGATCTTCGACAAGGATTGGCTCAAAGTGGAAAAGGACTTGTTATGGTTTGTTAGATTTGTTATATTTAGTGTTGAGTTATATATTTGTAATTTTGAAATTGAATGTTGATGAGTGTATATATTTATTTTAATTCATACTTTGACAACATTCAAATCAATAAAATAGAATCATTTTTAATTTGTATTTTCTTAAACAAAAATATATATACTTTTTAATATTATAGGGTGTATTTGAAGGTGTGACTGGTATAGTAACTAAACCAATAGAAGGTGCAAAAGAAGGCGGTGCTGGTGGATTTTTTAAGGGAGTTGGAAAAGGCTTACTTGGAGTGGTGGTACGTCCTACATCTGGTGTTGCTGATTTTACCAGTGAATCACTAGAAGCAGTAAAGAGGTAAATATATATATAAATTCTTATGATTTACAGAAAAATTTGTTTACATTTTGATTAATATCAATATAATGAATAATTTCAATATTTATTGTTTGATGGTATAATATGAAATTGAACAATGTGTATTAAATTGATTTCAAGTAAGTAATAGTAAATGTAATGTTTTTTCTATTTTATATTTATTATGATAAATTTATCTATAAATACAATATAGATTTATTTACTTTTGTTCAGGTTTTTGAATCACTTCTTACAAGGATAAGTCAAAGTAGAAAGATGATTTATTTTTTTATTAAATAAAAAAAAAAGTACTAAAATTTTTGCATTTTTTTGCTTCTTCAAACACTTCTCACACAGTAAATTTTACATGCTTTAAATCAAAACAAACTAGACTTTTGGCATTGTGTTTTTAAACAATACACAAACTTTTTTATACCTTCAAACTAAGCTCATTCCGAAGCTGTACATTTCTGCCAATGTCTGTACCACTTGTCAAAGTGGGTCTGGAAGCCATTTTTTGTAATGTCTTTAAGAGCTTTGATCACAGCAGCTTCTATATCCAGCATTCCTGGTTAATAAATATCTGATAAAGGGCATAAAATGCATACTCAATCTCTACACCCATGATCTTGTTTTCAAGCTTTTATCTGTTGCTAAAATGAAAAAGAAGTTGAAGAATTGCAGATATGAATCAGCAATAGAGGTAGAAGTTCAGCAACAAGAACTCATAAGAACATCACTAAAAAAAGATAGGTTTCAGGATTGCTTTGACAACTGGTATGGATGCTGATATAAGTGTGTAACTATAGTGGAAGCTTTTTCTAAAGTGGTATGATGTAAGAGTTTGTATGTGTTGTTTAATAAAATTTGAGACAAAAGGTTGGCTCATTTTTGACTCTACCTTATATATATTAACTCTTGTTAAAAGAAAAGAAAAGAAAGAAATAATAGCAATTTTTTGACATTTTATTGGTTTTTTAATTACATGTTTTCATATATTTATATTTATACATTCATTTATAATGGATTTATATATTCATGTATACACTAATTATCAAAAATATTTGGACAGCTTGTCCAAAATCTATCTATTAAATCTAAGAATATTAATAAACAATGGATACATCCTTTGTTGCTATCACTGCTAGATTTTTCGTTAGATGTAGGTTTCTACTGGAATTATCTTCTACTTCCATATAAGAGCTTCAGTTATATCAACTACTAAAATTGAACGCAGAAGCGCCACTAGCTGTTTGAATGCCCGAATGCAATACCGATTATGCCGCCCCCTGTTTAACTATGACTACCTACACTGAGCTTGCCAGAAAGGCTCTTTAGTGTTGTCTCTTAAGGGTGTGAAAAAAGAAAAGAAATACTTTACAAAGAAAAACTATTTATTTTTATTACTAAATTATTTTTGTTTACTTAGGTGTAAAACCATATAAATATTTATCTACAGAAATTTAACTCTTCTAGCCTTTATGTTTGCGAAATCTGCTATCAATTTTCTTGTATCCAAGCTGTCTAAGATTTTACATTCAATTGAAACTATAGCTAAATTAGTCTTTGCTGGTGCATTGTTGATCTTAAATAGTTTTTTTTTTATAATTTTTAACTTTGAAAAGGACCTTTTACCAAATGCAGCTGAAACCGGCAATGTAAGTAATATTCTTACTGCTATTGCTGTGTTCAGAAATGTTGAAATTAAGTCATTAGTAAAAAGATATTGTAATTGCCACCCCCTGGACATGCTGCCCGCATGCGGTGCACACCCACTTACGGCAGGCCTGATTGAACGGATTGCTTTGGTTCTCAGTTGGCATTCCAATTCTTTCCAAAGATGTTCAGTAGAGTCTTAGCTCTCACGGTTTTGAGAGTTGTGAAGTTATTCCATATTTACCTCATTAAACCATTCTTTTTACAGAGCTTATTTAGTGATCAGAAGCTTGTTGAAACATTAAAAGTGCCTTCTCAAAACTGTTATCACAAAATAAGAAAAAACAAAAGTTATCCAGAATGTCAATGTAAACTAGAGCATCAATTGTTTGCTTCATGAAGAATGAGACATACCCAAACCTGAAAAACACATCCAGACCATAATATCTATGCCAAACTTCACAGCTGGTACAACATACTTAAGCAAGAATTGTTCTTCTGGAATTTGCTAAACCCAGACCCCATCCATCAGATTTCCAAATACTGTGCCTTGTTATTTCTCAGAACATTTTTCCTTTGACTCCAGTGACCATGAACTTTATACCTCTCCAGCCAATGCTTGGTCATGGAAATTCAATTTTTTTAGAAGTTTCTATCAAACAGTTTTTATTCTGACAAAACTGTTTGAAACTAAGTAATAATTTGTTCAAGAGAAGAGAGATGGTCTTTTTTTATGCTAAGTATTTGGCAGTCCTTGGTGTGTTTTCAGAAAATTTAATATTCAAAAATTCAAATGGATATTAAATGAGATATGAACACTTCTATTCTGTTAATTTTCTTCTTTCCTTTAAGACGTAATAGATACATTTATTTATTTTATTTGGCACAAAAGTGCCACCTGGTTTCTCATAGCATTACCAGGCAGTGGCTCATCCATTGAGTGTGAGATTGAACTTGTATGCATTACATTGCATGTATGTACAGTGAATACAATGGCAAACAACAGAGGTAGTACAATTATCAAAGGATAGTAGTTACTAAATTAACATTATATATTGCAGAGGACAAAAGTTTTGTAGATGCATAATGGTGTAAACACAAAGCTAATCAATGTACAAAATTATTTACAATAAAATCAGTCATATGGATAAAATAACATTAAATAATATAACATAATGTAATATAATATAGAGTAAGGTGAGATGAAGTAATGTAAACATATAAGAGAACAGTTGTGTAGTAATATACAGAAAAATGTAGTATACCAAACTGTTCTATAATCACAATCAAGGAGTCCATGAAAGAAGCACTAGGTGTTTCACTACGGTGTTGTATAGGGTTTCTCATTTCCCGGTATTTTGCTTGTCCCGGGATCCCGGGATAAAAGTGAACTGTTTCCCGGGATAGAATTAATTATTTTTAAGGTATACAAAATATCTTGAAATCAAATGATATAATTATTTTCCATTTTTTAAAGTAATTTTAAAGTTCCGTAACCTCCAAAATCATATTAATAATGCTGTGTAAGGTCTATAGGCCTATAATAAAAATTACCTTTAAATAACGTAGAAATTTTCACAAATAGAAAAAAATTAATTAAAGTTTGCTGGAAACTGCATACAACAACAACAACAAAAAATGTTTTGAATTGAGTTAAAAATTAAAAAAATGAACTTCTAATTTAGAAGGTAATTTTCGTTTTTTAAATAAAATATAATACAAAATATTGCAAACTTTTATAAGATTTTAAAAAGCAAAGATGGTCAATACTCCGATAACTCACTCTAATTCTTATTTTAGTAATGAAAAGTCTTGCCACCGAGAATGCCCTTTCCGATTCAATTGATGTGATTGGAATAGTGTTTAATGCATTTAAGAGAAGACAGATATTATGTGTTTTTTCACCTGTAGCCTGGAAGCTTTCGAGTTCGTTTTCGAGATTGTAGTACTTCTTTCGCTCTCTAGTATTCTTGATTTGTCTACCTTGGCTGCTTTAATAGCGGCATCAAGCTTAGTGCTCGATAATTCGGCAATTCATTTGGCTTTAATAATCAGGTTTATGAAGAAAAACTTCATACTTGCAGACTTTGTACTCGTTTGTATCCTTGCCCAATTTGCACAATCTGGCGTCAGGCATTTATTGAAGCTACTGGGCATGGTTAAAACTCAAGACAGCGTAAGCACAATTATTCCAGATATTACAGGTTCTGACAAATAAAGAATTTTTATAGTCATGCCACAAATAAGCTATATATTGATTATTGACCATTTGTGACATGCTATAACGAGCAAAAATTTAAAAAAACTAATAGGTAGGTTTAAAATTAATAAATACAAATGTATTTTGGCAGTGAATGAGTTAATTATGCTTTCTATTTGCAAAACTCCTCAACCTTAACACAAAATAAGAAAAAAAGTGAATTTTTAAGAAATTTGCGGGATTTCCTGGGATAAGAAAAATTTCCCGGGATATTTCCTGGGTTAAAAAAACAACCGGGATCCCGGAATCCCGTTTCAGAAACCCTAGTGTTGTAGCAAGGTTGTTGTAAGCATTTCTTAGGTTGTAGAGATGTCCATAGGTGTACTCATTTTGAACCAGCTGCTTGCAGTCACAAGGCCAGTTACCCTCACTGTCCAGCACAGCTAGCCTGAGGAAGTGCCTAAGCTTTTTGAGAATCAGGTGGTTGAAAATATAATGCTGACTGCCATCAGTAGAACCACAATATGAATAGTAGTTTGTGTCACCAAAGGAGAAGCAAGCTAGATAGCTGTTGAGCCTTCCGTGGCCAGTGTAAAACTGTGTAGTATAAAAGTCTGGCACTATTCATGAAGCCTGATAGAGATCCCTAATGTTTAGGAAAAAGCTGTAGGTAACAGCATTATATTTACTGACCCAGGATTGTTGCAATCTATTCAGAAGATCTTCCCACAGCATGAGATTGGCCCAAGAAATTGGAAACTTATTGTAACTAATTTCTGGGGTGAAATTATTGGCAGCAGTTTTATCAATAGTATCAGCATGCTCATTGCCAATGTCCCAACATTCTCCTTAGTCCAGGAGATGGAATAAATGTTATTTGCGATTAGGGTGCTGTGAATCTCAGTGGCCAGTGGGTAAGAAGTCTGTTTGCAGGTTAAGTTAATGACAGCCTCACTATCTGTGAGAATAGATACTCTTGTTGTTGTATCTGGTGGTTGTCCATTGAATTGCATGGAGAATGACCAGAATCTCAGCCTGCACTACACTGCAGTTGGAGTGAAGTCTGTATTATTGAAAGTACAGTTCAAGTCTGTTTTGGTATATAACAAAGTCGCAGCTGTTGCCCTCCGTGCATTTTGAGCCATCAATATAGACTAATAACTCAGGATTTTTTTTAAGGTGACAAGGCCAGGATTTATTGAGTTGTGAATGAACATTGAAGTCTCAAACTGATCAGCAGAAAGATGGCCAGTGCTGATATTGATGTCATTGCTATGTTGTAGCTTCATCTTTGTAGAGAACATCAGTATTATGAGGTTGATGGGTGGTTTTCCTGGAGATGGTCTAAAGGTTCTTGGTGGAACAGGTGTTGTAGCTCTTTGCAATGTTTAAAAGAGCCATTTTTTGTGCAGACAACAGAAAATTTTTAATCAGAAATAATGGATATTACTTTGAAAAGTTTTTAAAAAATTAAACCATTAAACCAAAGAATTTTTGTTGAAATCAATATTTGAACTAAATTGCATGGTTTATTGGTTCTAATAAGAATTCAATAGTTTTTTTACTCTTGAACTCTCTCTATCCTGTAAGTATTAAGAGGGTCTTTTAATCATACAACAATTTTAATCATCATCTCTGTAAGTGAATGTTATGTTTTGTTGGTTTGTCACTGGTGTTGTGAAATGACAGATTATGAGGACAAATTTTTGTATTATTCAATATATTTTTAATTTATAAAAATTTATTGTTGGTTATTTTTAATGAACTATATATTTATTTGTTTTAATGGGAATTTTTTAACAAAAATTTACTGTATATTGTGTTTACTTATCATCATAAAATAGTAAAAAATAATATCATATGCTGATTTTAATTTTGTGATTTATATATTACTCTATTCAATATTTAGGTTATATCAGGATGTTAATGATAAATAATTTATATTTCATTTCTACTTTGTATTTCATGCTACATTAATTATATTTCTGTTTTTTTATTATAATAAAAAATTGAAAGTTAATTTTTTTTTTATTAATTACAAGAGCTACAGAACTCTCTGATGAAGTTAAACGTGTTCGTTCACCTCGATTTATAAGAACAGATGGAATTGTTAGACCTTACAGTAAAATAGAAGCAGAAGGATTTCAATTATTTTGTGTAAGTTTTTATTAATTTTAAAATAAATTTTAATACTTAATAGAAGATATGAGGGATGATGTGTTTGAAGATATGAGAGATGATGTGTTTAATATGAAGATATAAGGGATGATTGTTATTGTTCTTCTGTTGTTTGGCTGTGTTTTATATATATATATATTTATTTATTTATTTATTTTTTTGACATTTGGAAAAGGCCAATGGTCATAGTGTCATTAAAGATTAAAGATAATCAAAGAAATTAGAGTGATTTTATTATGGTAACATTGGAAAAAGATCTACAAAGAAAGTAGTAGTTTTATTTTGTCAGACATTTCTTTCCTAGATCTCTTGATTAATTTCTAATATCTCTTAAAACTTTCTTTTTAAATTTCTTCTTATTGAACCCTGTTAAAAATTATATTAAATTGAAAAAATATTAAGAGAGTACATTATTAATGAATTTTAGTAAATAGAGCATTTGATCATCATCATCATCATCATCATCATCATCATCATCATCAACCGTTATCAATCCACTGCAGGACAAAGGTCTCCCTAAGCCTCTTTTACAATCTTTTGTTTTGAGCACTTCATTTCCATGTTGTGCCAAGATGCCTCTTGATCTCGTCAACCCACCAAGTGTGAGGATGTCTTCTTGGACGTTTTCAATCTCTTGGTATTCAATCAAGAACTTCAGATGTCCAGCAATGGTCAGTTCTTCTTGCAATATGTCCAGCCCACTGTCACTTGAGGGATTTTACTCTAGTGATGATATCACTAACTCCTGTCATTTTCCTGATCCATGTTATAGGTTTCCAATCTCTCCTTGTTATGCCAAACATACACCTTTCCATGTTCCTTTGGGTAGTCTGTAGTCTTTGGATCTCTGATTTTCTAAGAGTCCAAGTTTCTGATCCACAAGTGAGAACTGACAAGACACACTGATCAAAAACCTTGTGTTTCAGGCACAGGAACATCTGTTGATTTTTCAAGACTATATTATTCATATTATAAAGTCTCTGTAAATCCGCACGAAAAATATATAAATTTTAGGTTTAGCGGTAGACCAACACACAGCAGATGGCTAATTACTTCTCTTTATTTAATCACTGTATATGCATTTCGGTCCTATTAAAGAACCCTCTTCAGTACTACAAAATATAAATATTATAATAAACCTTATGCGAGTAAAACTACCAATGTAACAATTAATATTTTAGTTTTTCATTACCATTTAAGTACACAGCTTGGATTCACATTCCATTAGCACTTTCATATCAAGTGTATTTAGTAACGTTTTCTGATTGTCTATGGTCGTATTTCTAAATTACTATAATAAATATTATTCTAGATTAAAACATTATCTATAATTATTCACAACAATTCCAAATTTTAAAAAATCCCTTTTAAAAAATAAATTTTAAAAAACATTTTTCACAAGATTCTTAAAATGGTGATTAAATATAACTTATAAAATTTAATTTTTAAGTAACATACCGTTTACAATAAATCATACTCTAGGCTTCTGTTCAACGGTCCGTCGTTGGTACAATTCTAAATGACACACCCCCTTTGACTATTCTACGTCATGACATCATCTGTCAATTTCCTCTACTACAGAATACCATCTTTGATCTATTTGCATTCCGTTAGATACATTTATTAATTGATTGTTATTTTTATTATTATATTTCATTATTTCAACATGCTCTTTAAATTTTCTCTTATAAATATTCTTTTCATTATGTAATATTTGTACATTATTTTTATCTAATTTACAATTATTATTCTGAATTACGTGATTATACCATGGTGAATTATTATTTTTTAACCGTATAGCGGCCTCATGTTCTTTAATACGTTTTTCTAATTTACGACCTGTTTCACCTAT
>NW_019384517.1:470373-480796 GCF_000671375.1 Centruroides sculpturatus
GTTTATATAGGTGAAACAGGTCGTAAATTAGAAAAACGTATTAAAGAACATGAGGCCGCTATACGGTTAAAAAATAATAATTCACCATGGTATAATCACGTAATTCAGAATAATAATTGTAAATTAGATAAAAATAATGTACAAATATTACATAATGAAAAGAATATTTATAAGAGAAAATTTAAAGAGCATGTTAAAATAATGAAATATAATAATAAAAACAGCAATCAATTAATAAATGTATCTAACGGAATGCAAATAGATCAAAGATGGTATTCTGTAATAGAGGAAATTGACAGATGATGTCATGAAATAGAATAGTCAAAGGGGCGTGTCATTTAGAATTGTACCAACGACCGTTGAACAGAAGCCTAGAGTATGATTTATTGTAAACGGTATGTTACTTAAAAATTAAATTTTATAAGTTATATTTAATCACCATTTTAAGAATCTTGTGAAAAATGTTTTTTAAAATTTATTTTTTAAAAGGAATTTTTTAAAATTTGGAATTGTTGTGAATAATTATAGATAATGTTTTAATCTAGAATAATATTTATTATAGTAATTTAGAAATACGACCATAGACAATCAGAAAACGTTACTAAATACACTTGATATGAAAGTGCTAATGAAATGTGAATCCAAGCTGTGTACTTAAATGGTAATGAAAAACTAAAATATTAATTGTTACATTGGTAGTTTTACTCGCATAAGGTTTATTATAATATTTATATTTTGTAGTACTGAAGAGGGTTCTTTAATAGGACCGAAATGCATATACAGTGATTAAATAAAGAGAAGTAATTAGCTATCTGCTGTGTGATGGTCTACCGCTAAACCGAAAATTTATATATTTTTCGTGCGGATTTACAGAGACTTTATAATATTTATATATAAACAGCAGTCATAAGAAATTTAATTAAAAACTATATTATTCCTACCAAAAGCACTCCAGCCAAGTTTTACACGTCTGTTTATTTCCTCCTTGATGTTGCCATTCATTGATATTCTTTGTCCCAGGTAAATGTAGGCATCTACCTTTTCCAATTCCATATTATCTACAGTCAACCACCCCTATAACGCAGTAGATACGTTCCACTTTACAAGAATTTCATGTTGTAGGAAACCTTAAATACATGAGCCAATCACAACCCAGCATGTGTGCAGTTTACAGACTACGGCTGTTTGAAAAGTTTTCTTCCATAAAATTAATCGATTCTAGACTAATTTGACTCAACATTTCCAAAACACATATAATTTTTTGGGAATAATCCGTATAAACTATTCTATAAACAAAAAATTGTAGGATTACTTACTGAGTGTGCACTGTTCGACGACGCCATTGCTTAAGCTTGTTTTTGTTGTGGAGCAGTGCACCAAATGGCAGGCGCATTTTCTGATAAGTTATTTTTCTGCGAAAAATTTGATGAACTTTGGAGACATCATTAATAGAAATAATTTTAATTAATTAATAATTATCCCCTTCCGACCCACGTTCGAGTCTGACTCAAGCAAGGTTTATAGCGTTAAAAAAACCGGGTGTTTGGGCCCCCCAAAAAAATTTTTTTTTTATTTTTGGAATGTTTTTTAAGTCCCCAAATTTTTTCAAAATTTTTTTTCCTGCATGAAAAAATTTTATAGCGATTTTAATCAACCTTTAATGGCGTGCCCTTCACGCTTTATTGCTTTTTAATTGTTTTTTAATGGGAGTTTTTTATCAAATTTATTTCATCGTTCTAAAGTTGTAGTGCACCGATTTTCCTTCAGTAAAGTTATTTAAAGCTAGTTTCTGATGTCAAAAAACGACCTCCGATAGTTTTTTAATTTTTTTAATTAATAGATTTTATTATATATATGTTTAATTAATTAGGGGGGGATCGGAAATCGCAATAAAAATTATAATTTTTTAAAAATATTTAATAGCCGTTGAATAAGAAATGTTTTTTTCACAAGAAATGTATAAAATTACAGTACTGTATTAGACTTACAGTATCTAATTTATTAACTGTAAAGACGATAGTAAACTCAACTTACCCGCCTAAACTCTCCGTAACGTTTAAGTAGTTTGGCTGCTTGTCCACTTTTGGTCCAGATTTGACCAATCCTGTCGTGACACGAGTCGGCGATGACGTTTTACCGCATTTTACGAGTCCCTTTTAGCATCTTTATACGAATATGGTCACAATTTTTTCACTGCGATATACGAATCCACATTATATGAACCCGCGTTATAGGGGGTCGACTGTACTAGTAGTGTTTCTTCACATACAAAACTGTTGTACATAATTGATTCGTTTTTTGAAACCGTGTTTTCGTATTTATTTACTATTGAACACAAGACTGTTATTATTATTAAAACACTTGGCGTTTATCCACTTTATTCAGTTGATACGGGCACTTTTACACGTTTCGGGCATATAGCCCCTCATCACAAGAAATGTATAAAACATATCTTAAGTAATCATCTATAAACCAACTTCTTTACTTTTGTTTGCAATTCTTGAATCATGTCCTGGAGCTCTGAAGGGTTATCTATAATGATGGGAATGTGAGATCCAGAATTTTATTAACTAAAATTTTAATTATCTTTTTCCTTATGGTTATGTAACGAATTGGAAGAAAAAACAATCTTAGCCGGGAATGTGTAAATCTTCCTGTTATAACCATCAACATTCTATTGTCCTCGCATAACTTGCAGCTCAACTTGCACAAAAGTTTATAGTTAGCATCCAAAATTCGTCACTTGTTTAGGTCCCTGGACAACCTATAACCTTTAGCTCATAGACCATTCGATCACGTGATGGAAATTCCCCACAAACAGCTATAAAAGACCGTTCCTACCCCCTCTCGGGGGAGTCTCTTAATGAAAGCCGGACCGACAACATCGCACCGATTCTTCGAATCTGCCGACATTCCGATCTACGAACATCATTATCCGATCATTACCAAAGTCGCGAACTTTTTATAATTGTGCTCATTTGGATTAAAACCACCTTTTATTGAACAATTAAGTACCAACATGGACTTACTCGCCTAGGAACCATACAAAGAGGTATGAAAAAGTGTGTAAACTCTCTCTCAAGCTGTTAGGCGGTTTACAATGAGATTTGTGTAGTCTTTTTGTCGATTTTGTTTATTTCAATAAATTCTTATTTTTACTTGTTAAAATGGTAGACTCCTTTACTCGTTTATGTTCTTCACCTTATCGTAAACCCCAAATACTCTCCCTCCACTTGCCTGACATTTGAGCGTCCCCGACCCTAGGGACCAGCAATAAGAAAAACTGTAGCCATCTTGACAAGTGAACAGGTTTAACGACCTGTTGCCGGAAAGGGAGACCTATAATCTCCCCAACGGTTCACATATTGGGAGTGGGGTTTTGACACTAAAAATCCCTAGAATCTCAGTTATGTCATCAGCAAATTAAAGATGGGTCAGATGATCTCCCTTTCATTGTATTTATTCTCCCAGTTCATTGATTGAAAAACACTTTCTAATACATTTGTAAAAAGTTTTGGGGAGATAGTATCACCTCGTCTCACTCCCTTTTCAATTTTAATATCGTTGGTATCCGCAAAGGGTAGCTAGCACTAACTGGAATTGACCCACACACTGAACATTTTTGTGGCGATGCATAGAACCGGCTGGGTTAGCTATCCAATGTCCTACCCCACCTCCACGTGGTGCAGACTGGCAGCTTTTATCTATGGTATCATAGATACCACAGATGGAAAGACCAACAGGGAGGGCTACCTATACTCACTCACCAACCCGTCTGGCCAGCGTGGTGAGTTATGGCCAATAACCCCCAAGAGCATTTGATATCATTTGAAATATTTTAAATTGATATTATTTAATATGAATTACTTTATATGAACATTTTAGATTATGAAATGACTACCTTTCACTAATTCTACAAATATCCACTTAACTTTAACAAATAAATAATAAAATATAATTATATTATTTATATTGTTATTATTTTAGTTTATATAATATATTTTATTCTATTATTTATTTGTTAATTTATCTAATATTTTTGTTTTAAATTAAAATGTAAATGTTCAGACATTCCATCGTTAAAATGTGTGAGGGTCGTAAAAGCGCGTCGAAATTACGACTAATTACAAACTTTAACGTCAGAGAGTTTCGAAGATAGAATCGGGTCAAGAGGATGTGTTAATGACAGAACCCAGATGGGACGAAAACTTTTCGAATTGTAAAACACACGCGGCGCGATGATAAACCAGCAGAGGGGAATGTCAACAGAGGGAAAGAGCTTTGTCGAGATGCTCGCAAACAAGTGTCGGGTTGAAGCAATCGAGAAAGGGGGGGGTCTAAGAACAAAAGAGACATCTGTTAAGAACGATGTAGGTGATAAATGGCCACAAGAACATCTGGTGGACCGTTTAGGTTCAAAGATGACAGAGAAAAGGGCCATAACGGAGTAAAATACGAGTGCGAATGTCAAAAGACCGTCATCACCTCTCCGACCTTTTCCCGACCTGGATCGGTCTCGGGTTTTGCCTAGAAACAAAAAGAGTGACCAATTGGGGTAAGGGAGAGGGTGAACGGGACCAATCAAGAGGATGAGATTTGGGGAAAATCCTATAAATCCCCCGGGTCTCAAGGTCAAAGGGTGGATTGGCAGCCGAGTCTCAAGTATCCAGGATTGGCATCGGACCCAAGTATCCAGGACGCCACCACATCTGAGCTCTGTCGCATCCCTGGAGGAAGGAGACAAGATCTTGTGCGCCGGAATCACCGGACATTGTATGCAAGATCACCAGTCTACCTCGTTCAAGCCCCGGGGCATCTCCACAGCAGAGCACCAGACGTCCAGCTTATTAATTTTTGTCATACCTATTGTGTAAGTTAATCTATTGTCAAAATAAACAGTTTTCGTGTAAGACACTTGTCATCTTTGTCTCCTAGCGCCACCACCCACATGCGGTTTGACCCTAGGTTTTCCTGACGCACAATTAACGTATTGCCCCCAAATTCAGCAAACTTACAAATGTTAAATTTTTAAAATATGTTCAAATTCAGTTACACCTGAAGATGGTCTATTCTATTAGGTTGAAAACGTTAGTGTTTCATTAATAAAACATTTCTCAGCAACAGAAAGTGTTTGATGATTCATTAAGTGTTTAAAAAACTGAGTTTGATATTTGGTTACAAATATTAACATCAAACCAATAAAGAAAATATTTATTAGAGACAGTTATGTACTTAATTATAGCTTTTGTCATGTCCATGGGAAGGCTTTTGACTAAAATAAAGAAAAAAAAGTCTACACAGTTAGTAAATCATCAATCCTTAATTCTCAAGGATTGTTGTTTGTCTTTACAAACTCACAAATTTATCCAATATGGGGCTCAACTTAGTTCCTAAAATGCTCATTCGTTTGATTTGTTATCTGCTTTTTTTATTTCTTCTCCAATAAATATCTCCTCTCCTCTCTAATGCTTAGTAATGATGGCAAGAACTACAGATTTAATTGTAAAACATCAGAAATTATTGGAAGAAAATATTGACAATTCAGAATCATTTGCAGATTGGAAGGAATCATCATTAAACTTAATACTACTATCCAGTTTATAAAACCCAGGAAATTGTGTAGAACATTTTACAAAAAAAAAGGAAGGTTATTGAAAATTAAATTTACTATCTGAAATAATTTTTGTTTGATTCTTAAAAATTTTATTCTGATAGCATTTGTCCAGAAAGTGATGTTAACTGATGGTTTGTCTTTCTGTTAGTTTGAAATCCCTAAATTTCAAATAAAATGAAATTAAATTTAAAACTCATTTATCTAATTTATATTTAAATTTCCTATTATGTGTAAACATCCATGATGATGAATTGAAAAGTTTGTAAGTATTCAGGGCGTGTAATTAATTTGATTTTCCAATACTAGAAAATTAAATAGAATTTTCTAGTATTGGAAAGTTGTTAACTATCCAGAATTACCTGATGATTTTTAATTCAATGTAGTAGAATTGATTGTTTCATATTTCTTTAAACAGATATTTTTCTACCAAATTATCTGAAAATTATAATAATTGTATCTTTAGTATTGGAAAAAGTGTATGATAAATAAATTTAAATCTCACTCAATGTTTCTACTTGAACATTGAAATTAACCCAATTTGAAAAATTCTCATAATCCCAATAAAAAATTGGAAAACCTAAAATTAAATACAAATTTTCTAGTTATCAAATACAAATTGGTGAAGACTTAAATTGTTAAAAAGCATAATAGTATAAATGGATGACCAGCAAAACAAAAATTTTAAGTATTTTTACCAGAAAGCATTCAATAGAAGTTAGCTGATATATTTGTTAAACATGAATAAATGAAAAATTTTAAATTTGTGTACAAAGAAATGATAAATAGAAGAGCATGGCAATAACAATAATGCTCCTATTAGAATTTGCAGATGGTTGGTGAAAGAAATCAAAAATTATTTTTTTAATAGTATTCTGAGGTTTTTTATTTATTTAATTACATTTAAACTAATTTATATGTTACTTTAAAAACTGAACTATAGATGTCAAATTTTTCTTATATATAGAAAAATTTTTCCTTATATTTACAATTATTTAAGAATGTGAATTTTTTATATTAATATATAGAATTATGGTGTTAAAGATTTGCAAATTAAGATATTTGAAGGTACAGCACATCAATTGCATATTTTTTTAAATATGACTTGAGTACTGAAAGTGTTTTAGTTTATGGATAATATTAACAGATAAATCTGTAAGGTAAAAATAAATATTTTAAAGAAGGTATTTTATCTCTGAAAATTGAGAAAAAATAATAATGATCTATTAATTTCCCACCAATATTTTGAATTTTTATTTCACTTAAATTTGATCATAGAATTATAAGTGAGATAAAGGAATCAATTTTCAAAATCAGATGTTTTCTGTATTATCTTTATATNTTTTGTGTTTTAAATGGCTTTAAGATTTGAGAATCTTTCTCTAGAATAGTAGTGTTGGATTTGCATATTTATACTGCTAAGATTACTAAAATATTATTTGGTAATTTATTTAAAAGATCTAATAGATTAAATTTCCATTTTAAATTAATAGAAAACATTTTAATAAAACAGAGATGTCATTTTTTATGTTTTATGTAAATAAGATTTAATAACTTTTTCCAGTTGGTATTTTAATATTTTGCTCCCGAACTGGGGTTCCTAACCTTTTTTGTTCCATAGACCTCTTTGCCAGTCAGGTGAAGGCCATGGATCCCTTCTCAGAAAAATATTTTTAAATGCAAAACATAAAATTTGAAGGAATACAGTTTTCTTGAAATACAGCAACTAAAATAAAAAAACAATGATTTTTTTCTTCACACATTAAATAATAATAATAATAATATAATATAGTTAAAATACAGGAAAGCTAAAGTTTTGTTTATTTTTAATCAGAACATCAAACTGTGGTGTGGTGTATTTAACAAGGCAACACACTTCATGTTGGACATTAATTGATTTTGACTTTTTGTTTTCATTGTAACAAGTGTTAAAATCCTGATTCTCAAAGATGGATTGTTGCAAATGGAAGCAAAGCTTCCATAATTCATTTTACAAGACAAGGATAGGCTTTTTTTAGGGAACACTCAGAATTCTCCAAAGCTTTTTGAGTTAAACTCCAACAGAAATAAGTTTTTTGTCTTAAGATCAATAAGCTTATTTTTGGTTAAGTCAGCATTTTTGATAGTTTATATCAGAAAGAAAAGGATTATGGATCCATGGTTCAATTTTCATGCCAATTTTAGAGAAATGCAACAACTATACCATGATATAAAAATAGCTGTTATTTTTATTGGTGACCACATATACAGCTAATACTACTGTCATTTATTGCATAAATTCATAACTGAAGGAAATGTTAGATTTAAGTAAGAGGTTAGGGAGAATAAAGATAATGAGTTAATTTTTCCAATCTAAGCTCATGGACCATGTAAAATCTTATCATGGAACCCTGGTAAGAACCACTGCTCTAGAAAGTATTGTTTACTTATATTGAATAGCTGGAAGATCATACCTAGTTTCAACTAAGAATTAAGAGGTGGACAGAAAGTAAATGGATTAAGTTTTGCAACTTATACTGTAATTCTTGTGTAACAGAACAATTCTTACAGCCATTCTTCAGCTAATAACTATTGTGAAGATGTACTAGTTATTTGCTGGTTTTGTTGCTATGTTATGTATTTGAACAAATGTTTTTATATGCATGGTCTATGAGAGATTTTTCAGAGGTGGATGCAACTTTTTGGCTGATAAGTCTCTAAATCTGGCAGAAGGAATGGTTGTTTTTGGCAGGGACATTTTGTTGTATTTTGCCAAAAAGTACTCAATACCATGTGCTTGTGGGACATTTGGAGGGTGGTTTTATTGGATGTGTATTCAATGCATTTGCTGTCTAAGAAGGCAGTTACAATTTTCATATAATGCAGTGTAACTAAATCTGACCAGATGATAATGATACTCCTGGAATAGTGTTTATCAATTAAGGGAGGTAGTCATTTTTCAGACATTCCTCCATATAAATCTGAGCAGTAATGGTATGTTGCAAACAAAAGCATCTGAAATGTTCCCAGAGGTGTCCAAATGAGGCATTTTGTGTAGAATTTTTCTTTAGGTTGGACTTTTCTTTGTAAGCAGTATCCTGAGGATTCATAGCATGGCAATATTACTTTGGATGTTTCTAGGGTCAAATGGGCAATAAGTCTTGTCATCAATAATGAGATACTTCCTCAGACTTATTTCATAAGCTTTTTTGCAGCTTCTTTTTGCTCTTTCCACTTGTACTTTATATATTTTGGTGCAGTTTGCTTATGTCCCTTGATCCTCAATTTCTTGACTTTATCATGTAAAATTGTCTTTGGTAATGATAATTTTGATGATACAATTCTGATAGAAATTGATGGAGCCTGTTGATACAATTTTTTACTCAGTTCACAACTTTCAGAGTGGATTGAAAGATGGAGCAACCAGGAAATGGATTGTAATTGTCTTGTCCCATTTCTTCATACCTTTACAAAATGGCATACAAAGTGCTTTTTCTCATACCTTGTTCCATAAAATGGGCAATAATTTTCTTCTTACTGTGTCCTGATGTATTTTCATTGTACTGAATGACACTTTTGTCAAGGAGCTTGTTCGCTCATCTTTTTCCCATGTTGTTTCATTGGCAAAATAGAACTTTTATTTTGTATGAGACAAAACATGTCACAGCATAAATCAATTATCTTCACTTGCATGTGCATTTCTGAATTACACAAGAGGCCTAGAATTACTTTTGTCCATATGTCATCCACGTCTTAATTCAATTATGCTATTGTTAATAAAGACATTTGTTTTAAAGCCATTTATTTCATAAATAGTTTTATGTTTTAACAAATATATTTCTTTTACATTATTAAAAGTTTCTTAGTTTATTCTTTGTTTAGGATGACTTTTAAAAGATGTTACTAAACATTATTTTTCAGGATGTTGAAAAAGGTAAATTTGTCAATACTGATCATTATGTTGTTCATTGCCCTGTTGGTTCCGATGGTAAAATGTTCCTCATGATAACTACAAAGTATGTACAATTAATTATCTTTTTAACATTTATTGGTTTATATTTTAATTATATATGTTTTGATATTCTAATTTACTGAATATTTGAAATAAGAATGTATACTAGAGATATCTCTAGTATACATTCTTCAATAGAGATCTATTAAAATTTACATACCAGATTATCGTAATGTGGAAAGACCAAATTATATTAAAAGCTGTTAGTGTAATTACTACAATTATTATAACGTAATGCAATTATTACCATATCATTTTAAGGTAAATATAATAATGGGAAAATACTTCCAATTTTTTAGAAATGGTTCTGCCAGAAGGATCTGGAATATATTCATTTTAACTATGTATTTAAGTTGGAAAAACAGTATGTTTTGGATGATATTTACAGCAGTGAATAATAATTTGTTTTGTTTAATTTAGTGATTTAGGTTTTTTTTTCCATGCTCTATTAGATATTTACATTTACATAAGTTTTAATTTTTTTTTGTTTTATATTTAGAAGAAATATTATAATATACTTTATAATAATAATAATAATAATAATAATGCAATAAAAGTGCTTTTAATACATTGTTTATCTTAAAATATGATTTAACATACACTTATACATACAAAGTTAACGTGAAAAGTAGGGTTTCTCATTTCCCGGTCTTTTGCTTGTCCCGGGATCCCGGGATAAAAGTGAACTGTTTCCCGGGATAGAATTAATTATTTTTAAGGTATACAAAATATCTTGAAATCAAATGATATAATTATTTTCCATTTTTTAAAGTAATTTTAAAGTTCTGTAACCTCCAAAATCATATTAATAATGCTGTGTA
>NW_019384517.1:481918-493904 GCF_000671375.1 Centruroides sculpturatus
GCTTATTGTACCTGTTGTTCTCTCCTGTACAGGTGTGATACCACACACACTACATAAAAGCCTGGAAACATTACAATTGAGTAGAAATACATACATCACACTACAGAAGGCCACTATATTGAATACATGCCACATTGTTAGGAAATTCCTGAATACAGACACACACACTGACACACTTGTTTAACTTTAGTTTTGTTTTGATTGCTATGCCTTGACTCTGGTCCGGCATAGTACACAGCCACTGGTGTGAACCGAGTATAACTCACAAACCCAACATAATAATAATAATAATAACTCTCCCATGGTCACCACCAGGTCATAGTGGGAGAGCCCAGTTATTTTACTGATCCATAGGTAATGCATGCTGGAGCACAAGCTCCTGGTAAGGTACCCATGCCAGTAAGGTCTATGGAGAGAAGTGAAGCTAAGAGTGACCACACACCCACATTCTATGGAGATATTTATCATGGTAGTAACCAGATCGAAGTGTGGTACCAGCTTGGACATCGCCCAGGTTAACAAGGTCCGCATTCGTAGGTTAAGCAGCGGCTCATGTTCAAAAAATAGACCACAGTCTCATTTGATAACCAGTGGCGAAAGCAGCGCCAGCCCAAGCATGGCTACTGCATTGCCCTCAACAGAAGTGATGAACCAACCTAGCCCTTGTGTATCTGTGGCAATGCATCCTGTTAGGTTCTTAGGCTGTAAGATCTCTAATCATGGATCACCGTTTAATATATAACAAAGAAACGGTTATAACGGTCAGACTGGACACCGGTCACATCATGCTCGTCTGACTGACCCAAACAAAAGACATTCCCGAATCACGTGCCCACACGTAGGTGTAACCGGATCTGTTCCAGATTGAATCCCGGTCGTTAGGTTTTCACACATGGAAAACACCTGACCCAACACATCCACAGACCACAAAGGCTGAAAACAACACCAATGGATGAAATGGACATCAGAAATGAACAAGTTTATCATCCGTACTTACTACACGATCACAAGACTCAAAACAAACATGACGACATACACACAACAACTACACCATAGATTCACACAACATCCTCACCTCACTGTCACAAAGGGTTGTTGATCCAAAAAAAAAAAAAAAAAAAAAAAATTATACACAACAATTGGNATCCAAAAAAAAAAAAAAAAAAAACAATTATACACAACAACCTTATCCCAGAAACAACACTTGAACTTATCAAATAAAAGGTTGCTGATCAAATACATCAACAGACAAACATTTAACATTAATGAAGATCACATAACCTGTCAGGATAATCCAGCAACAAGCACTGATTACAGCACACACTGTAAAGTACTAAGTTATTTTTATGCCTTTTACAACAATTAGCAACACGACTTTGTGCTGGAAATAGCCGTTACCTAATGGGTACTTTACACAGATTCGCTTTAATGTGCCAGGCCTGGACTTTAAGTGTGCATTGAAAGAAATAATGACAGAGTTAGTCAAAACCAATCAAATATTTAATAATTCTAATAATGAGTATGTACAAAAATTAGTAACAATCAAACAACAAATTTATTCAAAGAAAATCAATAAGAATCAACCTGACAAAAAAAACTCAAACCAATCTATTTGCTAACTTAAATCTTTTCCCCTTTGGAACTCGACAAAAAATTCAATGACTTAACTTATATACAACAATTCTTATGAACTAAGGCCGTAATTATCATTTCAATATACTAGGAACCTTTTTCCTCAACTCTCAAGACTTTCTAATCTTTGATCCACAAATCAAATAACTTCGAATTGCCTTGGAACCACTTTATCGCTATTAGACACCTCTTGTCGTTTGCTGCTACGAAGCTCACCACACTTGTTGCTAACCGAATTCATCTTCACTTGAGGTTCGGACTTTATACTGTGAGGTGACATCACAATTATGATTGAGATCACTCTCCTCATTTACATACTTATCGCTAACAGTAAACTTATCCTTTCTGCCTGGCAGCCTATTTCCCGACAATTCTCGCTAACCTTTTACATTATTCTTTTTTACAATTTTTCAGGATGTTTTAAGGTTTAGCAAGTTCCTAAGTTGTGCTTGTGGGGTCTCCCCCTCTTTCTTGGTGCGGACTTACTTTTTTCTGCTCAGGAGCACAAGTGTGTGCGAGCTTTTTCTACGGCGTTTTTTATTGTCAGGGAGTTGGTTCTCTTTTTTCTATTTTTAAGTTTCTAAGGTGAGTGGTGAGGAAACCTTCATCCTAACAAAACATAAGCCCCAAACAAAAATAGAATAAAAAGCAAAATAAAAAATAATTAAAAATAATGCTCGGACTTGGTTCCTTACACCCCACACACACACACAACAATTACCACTAATGATAGTACAGACACTTCCTCATCCACCACTGATAACATAGACATAGATTTAGTTAATACGCTCTCACTTATATTTCAGGAAACACTCACTAAATATACAGGCACAGATCCAACACAAAGACCACAAATACCAAAAATCAACACGTCAAAGATAGTAGGAAAAACACTAAATTATGTAAACACTCACTTACTACCAAACTACATTCATTCAATTTCTACACTCTCAGACATTCATATATTAGTTTATGCCAGGGCAGTCACAGTAGTAACACACCATGGACTGAAAATACAATCGCAGACAGACACACACAAAACACAATTCTATCACAAGCCTTCCTGGCAGAGAAGAAAAGAAATACAAATAAATGACATTAGACAGCAATTAGGCAGGCTGACACAATACACTAAAAACAACATAATACTCAAATTAAAGAAACAACTCAAAAACATTTTCAAGAAATTCAAAACACACAAAATACGAACATCACATTACAGAATACGTTGATACAATAAAACAAACTCACAGCCAAAGCACGTAGATCCAAATAATACAAAACATGTACACTATGAAAACAACAAAATAAATTATTTCCAAACAATGAAAAACTCTTTTACAGACAAATTAGTACTAGTGATGTGCCAGGTATCCGTATCCGTATCCACAGATATCCGAGGGAAAAAAAGATCCATATCCCATTACTTTTTAGCGGATCTTTAACGGATCTTTTATCTTAATGAATTTCATTACTTATATGAAATTTTAAAGATAGGTAGCAATAGCACATTCGTCATTTACTATCGTAAAATATTTCCATATTTCACTACTAAACTTTTTTGTCGACATTGTTTTTATTTTAATTTAACTCAACACTCTCCAAAAACACAAATGTAATCTACGCTATCTCTTGTCACACTAGCCACAAACCAGTGTTTCCCAACGTGGGGCCCATGCCCCACAGGGGGCAATTGGATTGCTAAGGAGGGCAATTCGAAAATGGACTTGTCCAGAGTTTAAGTTAACCGTATAGCCGCTGTATATGTTAGGGAGACATAAGAATTTTAGAAAGGCTTAGGTGGGGCATAGCACAAAAAAGGTTGGGAAACACTGCACTAAACTATTGTGGCGGTATGCTATATTTTTGTAAATATAGTCGGCGAGTTGGATGGTAACAGTATTCCATGCTCATTTCAATCGGTCCGAATCGTAGGTGGACAAAAGTATGAAATAAAATGGTTTAAATTCTTACAAGATATTATTATTATTTATTGTGAAATTTTGCCGCCCCCTAAAAAGTGCCGCCCGGGACGGGCCCCCCTACGCTACGCTACTGACTGGGAGTCATATTTTCAATGACCGGATAGTTCAGAAATAAGTTCAGAAAAAGATCCTGTTTTAAGGTCGTATTGACAACTGTGGAAGGAAAAATCCTAATTATTGAAGAAGAGAACTGGCCAGTTATAGGAGAAGGACGTGTGTTATCCCATCCAACAGTACGCATAAAGAAACAAGCCAAAAAAAGGGACAGTCTAGACAGCAGAAAATTGTTATGTGGCAACACTTTGCCGTTCTTCTCACTCCATCTATCCAGAGTTTCGTCGAGTTTGCAAAACGCGTGCCTGGATTTCTTGACCTGACGCAGGACGATCAACTCATCCTAATCAAATTGGGGTTCTTCGAGATCTGGTTGGTTCATATATCCAGAATGATCAGTAGCATCAACAATACCGTCACGTTCAGCGACGGAAGCTTCATAACTCGTCAACAGATGGAACTCATGTTTGACCATGATTTTGTGTCGACACTGTTCAACTTTGCCGTAACTTTTAATAATTTGCAACTAAATGATACTGAAATTGGGCTCTTTTGTGCTGCAGTTCTACTTACCTCAGAGCGTGCCGGAATCTACGACAACAAAGCCATCGATCAGCATCAGGAAAAACTAACCGAGGCGCTCAAGTTGCAGGTGGGACGTAATCACCCGAGCGAACCCCACATCTTTCCGAACCTGACGGTGAAGCTCTCCGAATTGAGATCTCTAGGTGCAAAGCACATGGAACACCTGCAGTGGTTCAGGGCAAACTGGACTCGCTTGAGACTGCCACCACTGTTTGCAGAAATATTCGATATTCCCAAACCCTTCAAAAAATATCCTTATTTTTATTTTATCTACCATTTTTTCTGTCTTCTTAATTCTATCCCTTTTTCTGTTATTAGTGTTAAGTAAGTGTTTAAGGTTAGTTTTAAGGTTCCGGGTTATATTGTCGCGATCAGGATCTGTATTGTACACGTGCTTTGGATACAGCGAACTATTATTATCGCTGTAATTTCGCATGCTACTGTTTGTACCGTGAAGTTGGAATACCTCGAAATAGAATCTGTATAAAGACGCAAAATAACTTAATTGGAAAATTATATCAACTTTTGTTACTTTATCCTGTCTGCCTTTGTGGTGAATTCTAATTTAGCACACTTTCACACTATAAACAAAAACACGCACAGTGCAAGTCAAAACACGTGGCATTATTAACACAAAGTGTCAACTATCGGTCCAAGGTCACACACACCGGCGCCGACTGGTACAAAAGTTGAGACCGTAACCGTATCCGCGGATATACATTTTTAACGATCCAGCACATCACTGATTAGTACCAAAATAAACACTGATACACAGCACAGTGGCACACTGTTGTACTTTCGTGTATCCGTGAATGAATCAAGAAAAAATGGTGGGATTAATCAACAAGAACGTTTTATTGCTTACGCATATCCGACTTGGATTTCTATACAAAAAAAACACAGGTGGCGCTTGACTTAAGCGCGGCCTACAAAAATATGATTAATCTTAACACTCCTCCTTAATCATATTACAGCGTAACTTTTCGAATATTACACGATTCAAAGGTTTTGTTAGTATGTCAGCAAGCTGATCGGCACTTTTAATATGTTGCAGTTCAACAGTCATGCCAATATGCTGCTGAATAAATTTTCTCTGTATCTCTATATGCTTTTTACCCTTGGTTATCTTTCCTTGGTGAGTGTTTTTAAGCATGTGAATTGCCGACTGATTGTCGACAAGCAACAAAGTAGGTTCTTCATTCTTTAATAACCTCAGTTCAATCCCTATTCTTCGCACCCAGCAGATATCATCGATAGATGAAACTGCTGCACGATACTCGGCTTCAGCGGTTGAGTTTGCCATGAGACGCTGCTTTCTTGAATACCATACAATTGGACCTCCTCTCATGATAAGAACTCCACTTGTAGAATGTAAACTATTGGCGTCTCCTCCGTAATCCGCATCTGTATATGCTATCAACTTCGGATCTCAGTTAAAAAATATTCCAAAATGTGTAGTTCCTCTCAGATACTGAAAAATTCTTTTAATCATCTTCCAGTGACTTGTCAAGGGTCGATTACTGAATCTACTCAGGTAATTGACGGCGTAGCTTATATCTGGACGGGAGATTGTTGCTAAATAAAGCAAGCTTCCGATGGCTTCGAGATAACGATTTTGTTTTTCTAGTGGCTGGTCATTGATAAGGTTTTCAGAATTCGTTTTCATTCCTGGCTCCATCGGTGTATTCACGGCGTTCACTCGATCATACCTAAATCGTTTCAAGATCTTTTCTGTGTAATCAGGTTGACTCACAAAAATTCCTTCAGACGACACTTCGATCTTCATACCTAAGTATGTCATACATGATTGTAAAGTTCTTTTATAAGTAATTTCAAACTTGTCATTCAGTAACTTCAGAATCTTGAAGATATCCTCCTCATTTTGGGCGGCAATGAACCCGTCGTCTACGACCAATACTATTATCACACTTCTGTCGTTGTTGTAATAAACGCACAGGTCATCGTCGGTATTAACAAATCCTATGGTAAGAAAAAAGTCAGAGATTTCTCCAAACGTACGTCGTAAATCCATCGGGCTAATTACTACTAGCCCGATGGATTTATGGCGTACGTTTGGAGATTAGCTATTACATCGGGTTTAGCGATGATTGTAGTCAGAGATTTCATCGTTCCAATCTTTGGCGGCTTGCTTTAAACTGTACAGACTCTTTTCAAGCTTGCAAACCTTTTCTGTCCCATCAGAGAATCCTTCTGGCTGGTTCATATATATTTCTTCTTTGAGATTGGCGTGTAGGTAAGCTGTCTTAACATCAAAAACGGTTACTTTCATTTTACTGGATGCTGCGTGACTGAGCACGAGTCTGATGGATGCGTGTCTGGCTACAGGACTGAAGGTATCTGAATAATCTATGCCCTGCCTTTGCTCGAATCCCCTTACAACAAGTCTAGCTTTCATCCTGCCATCCTGTTTACGACGTAATACCCATCGGCATGTCAGAGGTCTCGCATATTTTGGAGGTTCCACCAGGCTCCAAGTCTTCAATTTGATCAGGCTGTCGTACTCGTGCCGCATAGCCTTATACCATCCTTTGTCCTTCAAAGCATCTTTAACTGAAATATCCTCGGTTTCTCCTATCATGGCATGGTTGTGAATAAGTCCCATCTCATAATCATTGAATCTGGTTGGTGCTTTTAGTTTTCGGCGATTTCGTAAACTTCATTGAGTTTCCTCTGGCGGTTCTGGTCCTTCATCAGTTTCTTCTGGAGTGATGTGTCGTGAATAATTCTGTGAACATTTATGATCTGAATCTTCTACGGTTTCGTTTTCAGTTTCAGACTCTTCTATCTTCTCTTCTGTTCTCTTTTCTTTCATGTAGGTCTCGACTTTGGCAGTGCTTCCTTTAGTTTCAGACTTCTCATTGAAAATCACATTGTCAGTGCAGACGACCTCCTTCTCATCTGGCAAGTAGACTCTATAACAGGGTGAATCGAGATCATATCCGACGAAGATTCCTTTCATAGACTTTCTCTCCATCTTTCTCCTTTTATGATCTTCAATCAATATATAACACTCGCAGCCGAAACTTTTCAATTTCAAGATGTTTACCATATGTCCAAACCAAAGTTCGGCAGGACTTTTATCATCTATAGAGCTCTTTCCTGTTTGATTAATGGTGAACACAGCATAGTTAATAGCTTCAGCCCAAAGATTTTCGCTCAGGTTCCTGGCATATAAAACAGATCGAGCTGACTCCACTATGGTGCGCATCTCCCTCTCTATTCGTCCATTTTGCTGCGGTGTATACGTGTTTGTCCTAGTATGTAAAACTCCAAGCTCCTCCAATAACTCCCTAGTAGTCGAATTTTTTATTTCTGTCCCGTTGTCAGACCTTAGGCTCTTCACTTTTCTTCCAAATTGGTTTTCAACTAGTTTCATGTATTTACCCAATGCTGCAGGGGCTTCATCCTTGGTTCGTAAAAAATAAACAGTCCTAAAATGAGAAAAATCGTCCTTGAATAGGAGAAAATATCTTGCTTTTCCCAGAGATAAGGTGTCTATTTCACCTAAGTCAACATGTATAAGATCCAATACTTCCTTCGCTACCTTGTTATTTCTTGGGTGAGAGATATGATGTTGTTTGCCGTAGACACAGCCAATACAAATGTTGTTGTCCCAGTCATCAATATATCTTATATTGTTTCTGTCCAAAATACTCTTGCAGTACTTCACATTCTGATGTGCCAGCCTTTCGTGCCAGACTTTGATTGAGTTGGCTATTATGCACATTTTTGTGTCCTCTCTGCGGAACATCATTTGATATAATTCTTCGTGTCGTTGTGCTACTACTATTTGCTCCTTTCTATCGGCCGTTTCAATAATTGATGTGTTTGCATTGGCAGTCTGAATAAACCCTTTATCCAACATTTGGGTAACCGAAAATAGATTGAATGATATATTAGGAACATATAAAACGTCTTTCAAGGTTGCTGGATACCATTCACTTCCATTAAAAGCCTCGAGTTCGACGTCACCTACTCCGATCCCATGGATTTCTGTGTTGTTCCCAAGTATCACCTTTGTATACTCCTCCAGCGCTTTGTAGTTTGTCAGCCATTCTTTCCTGAAGGTCATGTGTTGTGTGGCAGCACTATCTTGATACCAGATATCCTGTCGATTTTGTCTTGAGTTCTTGTCATTTATTTTCGTTGATGTCAATCCTACAGTGACAAGAGCTCGTCGTTGTCCTTTGATCTTATCTCCTTTGTTTGATTCGTCTGACTTCTCATTTATACACTCCCTTGCGAAATGGCCCTTTTGATTGCAATTGTTACAGTTATAAGTTTTCCTACAATACTCCAAATATTTCTGACATGGCTTATTCTTGCAATATTTCTTTATGTGTCCCTTTTGTCCGCATTTGAAACATTCGACTCTTGAACTTTTCTGCTGACTTTTGTCCTTGTTACCTTGCGTTTTCTGCTTTGAAATGAGAGCATTCTGTGCGATTGATTCCTTCTTGTCATCTTCCTTCAATCTGTCTTCTTCCAGTCGAAGTCGTTCAATTAAAGTGTCAATGTTCTTGTCCATTGAATTAGCATTATCCCATGACGTCCTGAAGTGGTATAGTTTCGGTGGCAGTATTCCGAGCATTCTTGTCATAATCCAGCTTTCCTTAATTGTTTCTCCTTCAGCTTTTAAGTCTTCTGCATATTGTTGAACTGATAAACAATTCTCCACTACAGATTTGCTTGAATCATACTTATAATTAAAAAAATTTCTCTGTAACCCTTCAATTGTGAGATCGGACCTTTTACCGTACAAGGTTTCTAATTTGTGTATCATACTATACGCAGAAGTGCAATTTGCAATTTTCTTTGCGATATTACTGCTCACATTTAAACCTATACAAGCTTGAGCGTCTAAATCCTTCTTAATCCACGCTGCGACACCTGCCGCATTATTCACATCTTCAGGTTTAAGAATAATTCCATTCACGATGTCATATAAATCCTTCGATCTCAATGTAAGATTTAGTTTAAACTTCCATGAAATATAATTAATATTTCCCTGCGAATCTTCTGACAAAGTTTCCATTTGAGATTTTACGATATCCATATTGACAGACTAAATAATTTACTGACTTAATTAGTTCTATATCTTATCTAAATACACTTACGGTGATGATGGGTAACAATTCACGATTATTTACAAACACTGACGAGGTTGACCGACGATTGAAGCTCGTCAAAGATGGCGACTGCAGACGATGAACGAAGGTATGGCTGACACGTGTCTTGACACAACTTGCTGTTCTCAATTTATACCTTTTCCTTTCTCTTAGACAAATTCGACTGTCGCGATTCATTCACGGGTCCTGGGCCCATAACCTGTTGTACTTTCGTGTATCCGTGAATGAATCAAGAAAAAATGGCGGGATTAATCAACAAGAACGTTTTATTGCTTACGCATATCTGACTTGGATTTCTATACAAAAAAAAAACACAGGTGGCGCTTGACTTAAGCGCAGCCTACAAAAATATGATGAATCTTAACACACACCAACAGAAGAAGAACTCACAACTTATTGGTCTTCTTTTTGGTCCAATGCTGTTACACACAATGCTGATGGAAGCTGGATCGAGGAGGAGAACAGAAACTTGCACAACATACCAACTATGCCCTGTGCTGAAATAAACGTACACGACATCCGCTACACTGTTAACAGAACACACAACTGAAAGACATCTGGTGTAGACAACATTCACAATATCTGGTACAAAAAGTTTACGTCACTGCACCAAGAACTAGTCAAACATCATCATCAATCCACAAGACATGCCAAAATTTCTTACTCAGGGCATCACCTACATGAAACCCAAAAACAACACCACACACCCCACACAATATAGATCAATTACATGTCTTCCAACACTCTACAAATTATTGACATCCTGTATCACAAACAAAATATACAAACCAAATATTCATTAGGTGAGGAATTTTTCAAGGAGATTCCTTGAGTCT
Organism: Centruroides sculpturatus; assembly: GCF_000671375.1. Taxonomy (NCBI): domain Eukaryota; kingdom Metazoa; phylum Arthropoda; class Arachnida; order Scorpiones; family Buthidae; genus Centruroides; species Centruroides sculpturatus. The sequence goes on from NW_019384517.1 coordinate 492,161, forward strand.
TCTCTGGTTCTGCCTAGCCTTGAACCCGAATTAAGTCTGCATATTCGTAAATATGCAGACTTAATTATGAAATAAAATGCCTGTGGAAAATGAATGGGGATACTGATTGTGCCTATAGTCTTTTCTTGCACAGTTTTCATACTACACAAGTCTAGAAACATTAGCCCTTAACAACAGTGCATATATTACATTACAGAAAGCAGTCATACTAAACATATGTCCTATAGTCAAGAAATTCTTAAACAGATAATACACAAACATCATATAAACAAAATAACAGCTTTTTCTTTAGCTATGCCTGACCTCAGTACAGCACTAGTGCTATGAATAATAATATTTATAATGTATTTTTATTTGTTTATCTTATTTTAGTTAAAATTGTTTTAAATTTTCAAAATATAAACAGTATCTAAGAAAAACTCCCAGAATGTATTTTCTTGGTTATCTGAGAAGAGATACTGTATATTCTGGTTTAAAAGCATCACTGGAAATAGTTCAGCAATAATACAGAAATATTTTGTTGAATGAAGTTATATCAACTAACAAACATTACAGTGTTTATTTCTATCTCTAGAAAAATTGAAGAATTGTGAAAAAAGCCAAAATGTATATTTTTCTTCTGATAAAATAAATAAATATTATTTCAAAAAATAGATGCTTACAAAGACTTATTTTATTATTGTATGAAAAATCAAATTTTAAATTTTAAATATAGTAAAATCTGCTTAATGTAATTACTTTGAGATTAATCTATATTGATGATAACATTAAAAGTGCTCAGCAAGTAAACACAAAATAAAACACCTTAATTTGTTGCTGAGTATACAGCACAGTCCATGGATCAATATCGATATAAAATGGCCGCATTTCAAACTTTGATAAGAAGAGCTTATTTGTATTGTGATAGAATCGGTGACAGGAATAAAGAAATTGATAGAATATTGCAAGTAGCCCAGACCCTAGGTTACAAGAAAAGCACCATTGTAGGATTACTCAAAAAATATGAAAGGAACAAAGAGAGAAAAAGCTTAAATACCGCTCCCGATAGGTGCTTGAAGTTTACATATAATAGTAATTTGAACAGTATTATGAAAGAAGTTGCTAATAGGAAACAAGCAAGAATGGTTTTAAAAAGAGCCCCAAATTTATATAAGATATTGAGGAATGATAAAGATAGAATAAAAACAGAAGAAAAACCAGGTGTCTATAAAGTTCCTTATGAGAACATCCAACTAGATGTTAAGAAAGACTACATCGGCATCACCAACAGGAGCTTAGGAGTAAGACTGAAAGAGCATCGTTATAACGTAAAAAAAGGATCCAATGCTAGTTTTGTCGCAAATGTCGCAAGTCCAAGGTTTGGTGGTGAAATGGGACGAGGCAACAATTATAAAACCTGTATCTTCCCCCACTTTATCAATGACGGCGGAGAAGATTGAAATATATAGGAGTAGGCTACGTGAGGGATGTTTAAATGCGAGAGATGCTGAGAGCCTGTCGTCGGCGTGGAAATACATGATTAAAAAGTTCACTGAAAACTCAAGCTAGAATTAGTTTATTGGAAGATTTATTATTTTTTAGTTTATTTTGTGTTATTTTTATATTTTCTCTTGTATATTTTAATTTTATTTTGTGTTATTTTTATATTTTATTCCGTTTCTCTTGTATATTTTTTAAAATTTTTGTTCTAAATTTTGATTTAAATATGTATATTCTATACATGGAACGTATCTGTTCCATTTTC
>NW_019384517.1:494260-584813 GCF_000671375.1 Centruroides sculpturatus
CGGAACGTTTTTGATACTTAAAGAAATTGATAGAATATTGCAAGTAGCTCAGACCCTAGGTTACAAGAAAAGCACCATTGTAGGATTACTCAAAAAATATGAAAGGAACAAAGAGAGAAAAAGCTTAAATACCGCTCCCGATAGGTGCTTGAAGTTTACATATAATAGTAATTTGAACAGTATTATGAAAGAAGTTGCTAATAGGAAACAAGCAAGAATGGTTTTAAAAAGAGCCCCAAATTTATATAAGATATTGAGGAATGATAAAGATAGAATAAAAACAGAAGAAAAACCAGGTGTCTATAAAGTTCCTTATGAGAACATCCAACTAGATGTTAAGAAAGACTACATCGGCATCACCAACAGGAGCTTAGGAGTAAGACTGAAAGAGCATCGTTATAACGTAAAAAAAGGATCCAATGCTAGTTTTGTCGCAAATGTCGCAAGTCCAAGGTTTGGTGGTGAAATGGGACGAGGCAACAATTATAAAACCTGTATCTTCCCCCACTTTATCAATGACAGCGGAGAAGATTGAAATATATAGAAGTAGGCTATGTGAGGGATGTTTGAATGCGAGATGCTGAGAGCCTGTCGTCAGCGTGGAAGTATATGATTAAAAAGTTCACTGAAAACTCAAGCTAGAATTAGTTTCTTTGAAGATTTATTACATTTTTTATTTTTTAGTTTATTTTGTGTTATTTTTATATATTCTTCCGTTTCTCTTGTATATTTTTAAAAATTTTTGTTCTAAATTTTGATTTAAATATTTGTATTCTATACATGGAACGTATCTGTTCCATTTTCGTTTTTTAGACCTGATGGTGGCCTGTTAATCAGGCTGAAAACGTTAGTTTTTCAATTATACTTCTCAGCAACAAATTAAGGTGTTTTATTTTCTATTGATGATAACATTAAGTGGGGTAAATAGTGATTTAGTGAAAATTCTGATTTTTATCTACTGATATTAAATAGACGTGTTAAAAGAATTAAAAGTTGTAACTAATAAATCTTTAAACTATACAATTATTATTATTGATTAATATGATTCATCCAGTATTGATTGATTGCTACCACCTTTGACAATAGCATGCAAATAATTGAAGAAATTCCAGCAATTTTAACTATATTGCAGTCAAATAACTATTAAAACAATATCTGAATAAGACCTAAATGTAAAAGTGTTTAGGATCAAGTTGTTTTGATGACTATATAGATCTTCATACATATTTTGTTCTGTTTCTAAATTTATCAGAAAATTAATTTTATTAAGTTTATCATGTAAAATGTAATAATATAATAAAACATAGTTAAATGTAACATCATGCTAAACATATAGGTTATCCCATGTAAAATCAGACCCACTCACTAATTGAGTAAACTATTGTAATCTTCATTTGGTAAAAATGGGATAAATGAGACATAAAATTAATCAAAGAAACTCTGAAAATTTAGTTCACTTCACAAGATAGTATGGAAATTTGCATAACCAATGCCTCATAATTTAAGGATGTCTGGTTTTATGTGGGACATCCTGTGCTATATAATATATATTAGAAAATTATACATATATTTCTATTTTCTACAATATATTATCTATGTATATATTGTTTTAAATTAAGAATTATAAAAAACTTTTCTTTTTATTTTCAATGTTTCTCTATTTTTAGTCGATTGATGTTAATCACAAAAGGTGACGTATTTGGTCAGTGGTCTACAGACTGGCATTATACATGGGAAGAAATTGTTGGAACTGAAATAATCCCTGATAAAGGAATTAAAATAATCTTAAAAGTAAATTTCATTTTCTATTATATTTCAGTTAAAATAAAATTATTATAATTTATAAAATTCTGTTCAAAATTCCAAATATCAAAAAATATTCACAATATAATTTAAAATAGTTATATCTTTAAGAATCGACATAATGTTTATATTTAAGATGGTTTATAATAAAGATGCAACGAATATTTGGTTACTATTCAGTATTCGGCCAAATACCGAATATGTAATCACAATTGTCTGAATACTGAAACCTAAATATAGGAGTAAGAAATAATAAAAACACAGTAAATTAATCATTTTGGTAACTTTTATTAATGCTGAACATACATTTCAAGTTTGAGAAAGCACAATTTTTTGCTTATTTACATAAAAGATTAGAGGAAAAGTAATATAACTAAGTTATTTTTTTAAGAGATCAGAAAAAGGTAACAAATCAAATGAAAACTATCTACTTATTATGTAGTTTAGTCATCTATATACTCGTATATAAAAGAACAAGTTCTGAAAGGATAATTAACGCAGAGCCAAAACTACTGGTGCTAGAAACTTAAAAATTCGAGCGTGTGTTCCTTGTGTAAAGTTTAGGTGTGCTAAGAAAAGATTTTACAAAATTTAAGCCTAAAAGGGTGAAAAAGTATAAAAAATTTGTATGAAAATTTTTACTGTGTGGGCACATTAGTTCGAAACTTAGGTCATAAAATTTGAAAAAAATAATAATTAATGATCTGTAAAGCATTTTTATGAAATCATCCCTTATTATAAACTTGAAAATTAAATTAACTTTTTTGTTTCATTGTACAAAATTATTTATCATAACTGAAGTTAATAAGTGGTAGGTTATGGTGCAGAAAAATTAACTTTTCTGCATTTATGAGAAGAAGTCTGTTCCTCTTTTCTTCATATTTGTTTCCTGCTTCACTAAAACACCTGTCTGAATACACACTGCTTGCAGGAGCTGATAAGTATTTAGCAGCCAGTTTGACTAAACATTGGGAAAATTTAATTTATGTGTAGCCCACTAGGCAAATGGATCGTCATTTCTCTAAAGTTTTCATGCTTAAGTACTTATCAAGGTCACCTGCTATGGTGTTCTTTGAAGTCGATTTGTTTGATTATGTTATCAACTCAATTTCATATTTATTTTCACATTTTCACTTCACGGTCCTTATCTGTTCTTTTTCCATTATTTACACATGTAGGTCATTTCATTGTTATCCACATTTGATATCATCACTTATCACATACTGTTAATAAAATTTTTTGTTAGTTAATATACAGAAAACAATTTTTTTTTAAATTAAAAAAAATTACCATTCCTAATGAAATATTGATGATGGTATAGGATGATAATCTAACAATTAGATATGGCTTAATTAAAATTTCACATAAAGATTAATTTTTATTTCATTATAAATTTAACATCTCTGTGATGACTATTTTATATTGTCACATGTTAAATTTGTTTATTTTTAATATCAAATTGATCATTTGTATGTGAAAAAACTAAACAATACATGTACTGGTATGCTGGTTGTGCTTGCTTATAAAACTTGTTCTTTTGTTTTATAAAGAGTGTTAAAAAGCTGAAATTCTTAACCTGATACAAAAAGGATTAAAAATGTTGAAATATGTAGTTTACAAGAGAAATCAGGACAAATTAACTTTTTGTGAAAACTGACAGTAATGGATATGTGGATATTAAAAAAAAATTAACTAAGTTTCTCAGATGCCTGAACTCTTAGTTGAAAATTAACTTAGAATAAGTCTATTGTTCTTTAGAAATAAAATAGTATTATATTTTTAAGCAATTATCAGAATTATATTTATGAAATATCAAAAGCATTATTTTAACTCCCAAAGAAGTTAGTTATAACAGTTATAATAAATTTTATGTATCTATAATAACTTCTGTAAATTGTACTTCAGTACATCAATTTATTTATTTGATTGATTTGATTTATGTTCAGTTCATGTCAGGATCCAAGGTTAACAACCATATTCATTCATCTACAGAACATTTGTTGTTTTAAATAACATTTTTTTCTTATATTAAAGAATTGTGTTTTAAAAGCTAATAGGTCATCATGTAATTTATTAAATTCATATTTTTTTTAATGTCAAATTTTCAGTTATTTTCATAACATAGACACGATTGTACAATTTAATACCAATTGAAGATTGTACTGTGTGAAGTAAATAAATATTATAATTATTCCTCTGACTAAAAACTTTAAACTAACTAGATTTTTTTATTATAATTTAAAAAAAATTTTTTACAGTAAATGAATTAAACTTTTTAAATTTCTTATGATGATGATCAAATTATTTTAAAAAAGATTTTTAATACCTTAAGAATATTAATTTAATTATAATGAAATAAAATAATAATAATTTTTTTTTTCTTTTTTAGGAAGGCAAAAAGAAAAAAGGAATATTTGGAAATAAAGATACTTCAAAATTAGTGACTATTAAACAAAAAGAATTGTGTGAGGTAATAATATTTAAAATTCTTCCAATATTACTTTTCTAAAAATAGTCCTGTTAAAAAATAGACAAATATCCTTGTTTAAAAAATTTTAAATGTTCTTTATTGATGTTAGATATTTCACATCAGTCAGGAACAGGATTTTATTTTTAACAATTACTTACTTTAAATTATAGTTTAAACAAATTAATCCATTTAACAAATTATTGTACAGTGAAACTGAGTTTAATGGAGAAAATGTCTGGTCTTGGCTTAGTAATTGATGTATTTTTAACTTGATTAGGTGGATGAAATTTTCTATGGACAATAGATGAAAATTTCCTACCTTCCTATTCTTCAAAACCTGTAGTAAGCAGACAGTATAACAGATTATGCTTTCCATGAATACTATTTAACTCCTTAAGCCTAGAGCAATTTTTAATATTAATGTAATTAAACATAAAAAATAAAAATACCTTAATTATCTTCAATGCCATCATTTCATAGGATTTCTTTGTATCTTTAAACTTGTTGAACAAGATTATTAACTATTCCATTTTTAGATTGTGCTCTGACACTTTCTACATCAAATATTAGTAGATTGATATCAAATTTTTACCCTTGCAATGTAGAAGAGTGGCATTGATAAACTCAGTTTTGAAAAAAGGAGAGAGCAGAAGCAGAATGCATGAAAAGAGTTATATGTTTAGAAAATTTGCAAGCCTACTACTAGCAAGTCCAGATGTGTAATCTGTAATGTTCTCTACCTAGCTTGCAATAGTTGCAGTTTTAGGTCTGACTCCAAGTCAGATCTTTCCTTTTATTAGATTTTTCTAAATTAATTCATATATTAAAACCTAATTTTTAAATTTAGTACAAAATGGCATTTTAACACATCTAATTATGTTAATTGATTATCATATAAAAATACCCCTTTAATTTTAGCAACTTTTATTTCTGATTTCTATTCTTACCCACACATTCTTACTTGAAATATTGATTCCATAAATCTTAAACCATTAATTACCTTCCTGTAATTAAAAAAGTCACTTTTAAATTCTTATTCAGATTAAACACTTCAAGATATCTTTATTTCATTGCCAGATTGGTTTGACTTGAAAATAAAATACATTTTGAAAAAACATGTACGTTACTGTATAACTAAAATTTATAATTAAATATTATGTTTTTTTTTTTATTCAATGTTAAAAGCACATAAAGCATTTTTAAATGCATACAAGTAATTTCCTTTTACTCTAAGCAAAAGGAAACTATAGTGATGAACTGAATAGTTTAATTGTAATTCAAGTATGAATTTAATTGTAATTCAAGTATCAATAAACTAATATTAAATTTTATGCTTATACATGTCAAGATGCTTAATATAGTATGAGAATAGATTTAATCTCTTTCCATAATTTGTTATCAGTATCTATTACTTAATATTAGAGAGGTTGCGACTGACGTTTTCAACGCAAAAACATGTACGACGGACATTCAGTGCCTCCTTCCTGTAAGCCTAGAAGTTTGACAATGTCATTTTGAATGTGAAGCATGATTTCACTGATGTTCCAAATGCCATTGTCAAACTTCTAGGCTTACAGGAAGGCAGCGCTGAAAGTCTGACGTACATGTTTTTGCATTGAAAATTTCAGCCACAACATCTCTAGTGTTTCATTGTTTATTACATGTACAGTAAATATTCATATAGAAAAATCAGTCTTTACAATTAATTTCTTAATTTAATTTTTTTCAGTGGATGAATAAAAAAATTGAAGAAGAAATGAAAAAAATTTTATAACTCTTCAATCACTTCAGGTGTAACACTGCTTTCATACATCACAGAATTTTAACAAGCCTTAAAGCTACAGGCCATACAGATCATATACTTTTGATAATATTAATATGCTTTTGTTCCTCCATTTTTATTATTATATATGTATAGGTTGAGTTGACTTTTCAGATAATTTGTACTTACTTTTTGTGATATTTCAGGCATACATTTTATAATTATTTTGTAATATATATTGTGTAGAATAATTCTAATAATCACAGTTTTCAACGTGAATGATTAATCAGATTGTTTATATATTTCACATTATTTTATTCTAGATTTTCTTCTTTTCTCTAATAATGAAAATTAAATGTGTTCAATATAATGTCAATAAAATTTGTGATACAATTTGTATATTAATTTTGTTAAGAAACTATTCTGGCACAGCTTTTAACAATAATATAGAAATTTAATTGCTGTTGCAGAAATTCATGTATCTAGCATATTTCATTGAATGGTGCTGAAAACTTTCTTTTGTAAAAAAGATGTAAAAATTTTTGAAATTTGTTTACGACAAGTGCAGATTTTGGAAAAGTTTAAAAGATTTATATATGAATTTGTTGTATAAATCATAAATGTAAGAAAATTTCAGTGTTACAATATTTTGAATTTTAAAAATCATTGTTAAGAAAGTAGCTTAAAGGAAAATTATTTTCTGCTAATAAAAAGACATTTTGAATGTAAAGCTTTATGCAAATTGACATACGCAAGTTGCATGAAGAGAAACGTTATGCTGAAATTCAGATTTTATTGAAAAGCTTACATTACAACAAATGTTAGAACAATGTAATGATATTCTTTTGTTTAACTGTTCATTTAACAACATGAGCATATTAACAGAAATTTTACAAATTTAATATTGCATCATAACTATAATAAAAATGAGCCTTATTGTGCCTTTTCAACTGCTTTTTTAATCACCCTTTTTTTTAAAGTAATGCAAGCTTTTTCAATATGATTTGTTAATATTGTAAAATAAATTAGCTCTATAATATAATAAAATATGTTATTCAAGTTTTCATAATAATTGTTATTTTTATTGTTATAGCAAACATTATCATAGAAATTACAATTTTTCTAAAACCTTTCTTGTGATATACAATATCAGTGATATTGTCTTGTAGTGTTGAATGTTGGAACAAATATGGATCAGAATCCTTTCTAGCAGAATTTTTCGTCAAATGTCATAAAATAAGAATTAGAAAAACAAATATTTGTGTGAGAGCACGATTTTGCAGAATCATCAAAAATGTTGGCAAAAGCAGTTGGCAGTGTTAGCAGACGAGAAATCTGCATTGTGTGCTAAGCTGAAAACTACAAGAATCGAGCAAAGTATACAGAAAGATGTACGAAAATTAGTTTTGGAACTTAATCCTCCCTCGAGTCAGAGCTATTGAAAAAGCTTGTAAAATGACAGTAGGGAGTATGAATAATAATAACAACCAAATATTTGGACTTGGTTACCAGGAAAAAGACGAAAGGACATAGGCTAAATCAGGAGCATTCTAAACCGGAAGACATAGACGAAAGATGCACGAATGGCTAGTGATGGTCAGAGTGCATAGTCACTATATACGAGGCTTACATCTGCAACAAGGAGGAGAAGATTCTGTATGCTAAACAAGAAAATGTTCCTGTGAGTGGCTGGTTCACTGCGATGAAAGATGATCAGAAGGCTTTGTGATCGTAGGTACCCTTCCTCTGATCGGAGTTCCAAAATAAGAATGACTTACAGTTAATGCAGAATACTATGTGGAGAAGGTATTAAAACCGGAAATAAAGATACATGAGCTCCAGTCACATTTCATCATGATATAGATCCAGCCATGCCCAACTTTACGGGCCGGATGGCCGAGCGGTTAAGGTGGCAGCCTACCGGTCTGGGAGACCCGGGGTTGAAAAATCCCCAGGAATTTTTCGGGGAGTGATATATGTCGGGCCGCGTTCCATTGTGGGCATGCTAAAAAGAGGCCCTTTTAGTGCCCACAGGGCGGAAAGAGTTTAAAAAAATAACCAACTTTACAACTGCGTATCTATCAAGTCTCACAATATGCCAATGAATTTCAAGGCTTTAGTTTTTTAAAACAATTCTCATGTGAGGCACCGGAAATAGCCCCCTCAAAAAGAAAGAAAGATATGTAAGAATTTGTTAAGTTAAACCTCAAGATATTAAATTATATAAGTGTCGAGTCGGCGACACAGGGCTTTGACGTCGACGCTCATAGAGAATAACAGGAAAAGCAAAATTTCAATTAAAGAAAATTAAAAAAAATAATTTTAAATATTAAGACGCAATTTAGAAAGCAAAATGAAACTAAAAAACATCAGAATGAGCGTGGGTGTCAGTCATCGATTAATTAAACGCGATCAGAGTCTAAAGCAGTTTCTCAACCTCTAACGAATCATCGCCCCCTTCAATAAGTTACGTAGTATCGCCCCCTTCACTTCAAAATTCCGATGCCGAGGGCCAAGACTAACGCCAAATTCGTACTTCATTGAATAGACTAGTGACTAGTATAATGTTATTTGTTTACTTATTGTACAACATAACGAATAAAATATCTAATTATTCTTAATATAATGTTTTACTATATCGCTCAGAAAATTATTTTTCACCCCCAAAGTATAAATTGTTACTAATCGCCCCCTCAACATGAAAAAACGCCCACATGGGGGCGATATCGCCCCCGTTGAGAAACACTGGTCTAAAGGAAGGTGTCGAATATACGATCTTTAGCCGACCTTTCCCACGACCGACACGGAGCTCCATTTACACCTGGAGACAGGTGGGGGACCAATTAGAAAGCGCAGAAGAAAAGTCAGTCCAATTAGCGACGATTCAGTCACAAAATCTTTGTATGTAATACATGGAAAATTTTTATCAACAGACATGCTAGAAAATTTGGCAAACACTTTATACAGTAGACCCCCTATAACGCTTAGATACGTTCCACTTTATAAGAATTTTACGTTGTAGGAATCCTTAAATACATGAGTCAATCACAACCCGACACGTGTGAAGTTTACGGACTAAGGCTGTTTGAAAGGTTTCTTCTATAAAATTAACCGATTCTAGACTAATTCGACTTAACATTTCCAAAACGTATAATTTTTTGGGAATAATCCGTATAAACTATGCTATAAATAAAAAATTGTAGGAGAACTTACCGAATGTGCACCGTTCGACTACGCCGTTTCTTACGCTTGTTTTCGTCGCGGAGCAGCGCACCAAACGGCGGCCGCGTTTTCTGATACGTTATTTTTCTGTGAAAACTTCGTTGAACTTTGGAGACATCATTAATATAAATAATTTTTATGGCCGTTGAATAAGAAATGTTTCTTTCACAAGAAATGTATAAAATTAGTGCTGTATTAGACTTACGGTACCTAATTTACATACTGTACAGACGATAGTAAACTCAACTTACTCGCCTAAACTCTCCGTAGCGTGGCGCTGGACGGCGGAAAGTATATATATAATTATAATAAAGTTACAATAAATTAAGTTAATATATAATTATATATACAGTACCTAATTTATATATAATTAATATATAATTATATGTACAGTACCTAATTTATATATAATTTATATATAATACTAAACAGACGATAGCAAACTCAATTTAGCCGCTCCGTAGCGTGGCGCAGGGTCGGCGGAAAGTAGTTCGGCTGCTCATCCACTATTGGTCCAGATTCGACCAATCTTGTCGCGACACGAGTCGGCGACGACGTTTTACGAATCCCTTTATACGAATACTGCCGCAATTTTTTCGCTACGTTATAGGAATTTCCGTTATAGGAACCCACATTATAGGGGGGTCGACTGTATAAAGTAGACTCAATAACCTGAAATATATCCTCTTGAATAACAAAAGACATTTCAAGATCTAGTTGATAAAATTCCCCCACGAAAAACTTATAAAAACTCCGACGTCAAGGACAGAAGGGTGGCCTCTAGTCTACCAGTGGTGTTCGTTCCCTCTCCGCTTATCGTACGTCCGTTCATCGCGAACATTAAAGTGTCGCCGCCCCGGGGCCCTGTCAGCGTTGGACCGGAACGAAAGGAAAGAGACTTCCGAAGACAACTCACAGAACTCTCAAACCCAGGAGCTTGATAATTTTATGTAAGCATATTCTTTGCGAAACACTTGTCTTTCCTGCCTCCTAAAAATTGCCATCCCGACGGTAGGGAATAAAATCCCCCCCAATCGGCGTCCTTACACTCATGGGATATACGAAATCGTAATATCACTGGTTTAACATCGAAATCCGTGAGTAATATAAAATCGGAGGGCGGAATAAAAATATCAAATATTTTAATGAATTTTTTTAACTCCTGTCAACTATACAGAACTATCGTAAAAACATACCAGTAAATTCTTATCGGTTGGGTTAAGTTATAAATCTACTCGTTATTCACGTAATCAGCTAACAGCCCAGAACCCAAGGACTTTAAACTACAGAGGATAGCCAGATCCAGTATATTTGTTAGCGTGACCTTGGATCTATGTGACGTCACAGCAAGCCCTCTACTTCAAGACAGACCTTTCAAATAACAAAATACGATAAAATACTTAATCATTTCTTAATTAATTACTAAATTACTACTAACTGTAAACTACTATAGAATTTTCGGATTTAATAAGTGTACGTAAATAAATTTACAAGTCTTTTGTCTAACATTTATTTAACAAATTAATGAGCTGTATTTTTTATTATGTGATTATCTTACTTAACTTTTTAATTTTTTTTCGACAATCACCATTTTCAGAAGGCATTCTTTTCAATATTTTATAGTTTTCTTGTTTAAGATTTCTATAATTAATTCTTATTATAGTTCTTAATTTACAAAAATCTTTTATTAAGGTAAAAGGTAAAACTGTTTCTTGTTTTGATATTTCCACTGACAAATTCTGTACAACTCCGGGGCCTTTTTTATACGATTCACCGTGATATATTTCGAAATATTTATTCCACTCTGTAATTTTTGCTAGCCATTCATCAGTAGGTTTAATAAAGCCCTCCATAAGATAAACGCTGCACCCATGACGGAATGCTATAGTTGTGATGATTTTTAATTTTGCTAGTGGAATTACCCAAGTTTGGGTATTTTTCTTTATATTTATAGGCAAGATATCCTGCTATATACTCGAGAGCATCGTGGGAAGTTTCTTCAGAGATTGTGTTAAAGTCTGGATTGCATGTAGAGTTTCCTGAAGATTTATTTGAAGAAAAAGTAGTTTTACATTTAGTATATTGGTCTGTATTTTCACTTGATACTTCTACATGTGCTTTCTCTAAAACTTTGGGTATAATATATTCTTCTTGTCTTTGATCTATAGTATTTACTTTTGACTCTAAAATACCAGGATTCTTACCTAAAATAATCAATCTAATCCTATATATAGCATTTAATGGGCTTGAATGTTCATTAGGACCCCGGCTTCTAATTTGAAAAAAAATTTTCGAGACAATCTTGATTTAACCTTGTGAGTACAGATGTATTTTATATCAAAAGTGGATTTCATATCTTGAAAAAGACCAATTAGCGATTTCATTGAGATTATCATTCCTTTCTGGAAAATTTGGAGGGCATTTTTTCCACTTGCTCTCATTGTTGGGATTATTTTTATCATTTTATTTAAATGTTCTTTTTGTAATTCCAAGTCTATACCATATCCATTTTTGCTTGGAACAGAACCTTTTGGTGTATAGCTATTAAAAATGTCGAACCACATATTTATATGTCTAATAAAATTACCCAATCTTTCTGCCATTTTTTTGTCTGTACCAGGAAGGTAGTGTAAAAGAGCTGTAGCCACGGTATTTGATAAAATCTAAGCTGCCAACTTAACATTTTGGCGCTGGCTTTTTTGACAGTTTATATGTTTTTCATTAATTTTCCAACACGAATTCACTTCAGTATCGGCGATAGAAATTAGGGCTTGCAATGGAGTTTTATTTATTACAGAACCGTCTTCAAATTTAAAACCTACATCAATGAGCCAGTTTCGCAATAATTTCAGTAAATGAGGAGCATCTACAAAAATATATACTATACATGATTTTTTGTATTTGAATGAAGGAAAAACGTTTCATTGATATTCACATTCAATTCTTTCCATAAACTTATGTTACTGCAACTACAGTCACTGACGCAAGCTACTACATTATATGATAGTAAATAAAGTTCTGCTATTAATTTTAAAAGTATTTCTCTTGTCATTTTTTGATCAAACCCGATATAAACAGGTTGCTTCCAATTTGAAAAAAGACCTCTTATCATGACGACTTGCATTTGACTGTAAGGTCCTAGAACTTCATCTGCAGAGACGTCATACTCTTCAACTGCCTTAATTTTTACTTCATCAAATGAAAGCACCACTGTTTTTTCAAAAGGTGTAAAATTTTCTCCAGCCAATTTCAACATTAATAAGACATCTTTCAATATTCCTTCTCGTAAATTTACTTGAGATGCCCATTTTTTCAATGACGATACACATGGCAAAGGATAATGCAGTTTATTTTTTAAATATAAGTAGCATTTTTTGCTGTAATACCTTAATGTTAAGGCTATAGACATATCTTCTGTGTTCCAGTTAACTCGTTTTTTCTTTTTTGATAGTAATGAAATTTGATTTTTTTGTAAAGACCTGTGTCAACAAATCTGCAGCCATTTGGTTTGATTTTTGTACATTTGGACGATAGATATTTCTTCTTTTGTAATATCGTAATAAATCGTTTAATACTTTTATTCTTTTTTTATGATCTTTTTTCAATTTTTCATATTCTGATTTTAAAACATTATATTCTTCTAACAGCTTCTTATATTTAATTTCGTAATGACATTCATCTTGAAGATTGTTACTATTGTTATCATTATTTGTTAAAAGATCATTAACTTCTTCTTTTTGTTTTCTTTTTGAACTTTTTCTTTCTCGTTCCGTAACTGTTGGGTTCATTCTTTCCGGAAGATTTAATGCAGGGATAGCTGTTTTCTTCAGAATCTTTCTATCTGGTAAACCTGAAATAGAAAATATTCTGGAGTTTTATACTAAATTCATTTTGTAAATCTCTTTCATAATCACTTTGAACAAAATGAACAGAACATATTCTATTTGTATCTGGATTAAATTTATCGCTCCTTTTGCAACGATTAATCCATTCAGACCTAATTCTTTTAGAAATTAAGTCTTTTTGTCTAGGAAACACATGAAACGTTACACTTTCTCCTTTAGCTTTTACTGCAAGAAGGTTATTATTGCAACCATACACAGCACACCTAGTACCCGGCATTTTGTTCTTCACCTAACATAAAAATATAGCTTTAAATATTTAATGACTTATATTTAAATCATCTTACCTTATAAAAAACTTAGTCAAATAAAACAATTACAGAAATATTAAAATAAATCACTTCGTTAATCACAAAATTGGACGAATATTAAAAGCGAAAACTAAACACGTGCACATCCTGCTCTATGTAAACAGAGAGGTCAGGTCTTGTGCTGACGTCACTAACTTGGCATTCCTGGCTAACATTGTAGAATAGGGATCTGGCTATCCTTGTAGTATATAGTCCTTGCCCAGAACCGGTCCCGGATAGAATTGGAAGCATTATATGTGTAGCATCAACCCAAGGTCGTAGGCTTCCACCGGGTAAACCGGGTGAGGTTGGTGCTCTGTAAAGCGCATGCGTAAATCTGGCTTTTTGGAATCTGACAATTCAGAGATTCCACTCCGCCACTAATATTCGAATATACAATAGCAATCTTACTTTTTTTCTCACGTGTAGTATAGAAATTTGTAATAAGATACATAATGCGGTTATAATAAAATATTGTGCGATTATTTTCATATTATTAAAATTAATATGTATTTATTTTTTTATAAAATACAAGGGGAGCGGTGCTTCCACCGCTTCTAATGACGGCACGTCACTGTACCCAAGTCTCCCTAGTCGCTAACTGTAACTGATTTAGAACCGGTATGCACTGCACATTATTCTTCGCATTGCAAAATGACATACGCATGCGTCAGGAACTTTGTTCGAACAAACCTCACCTGCCCGGGTTAGCGATTTTAAAAGGTGGCAACACTAGCACGGAATTTTTCATTACTTATTCTGTGACGAAACTGAATTTTAGTCTTTTAAATTTAGATACCTAAATAAGGGGACGGCGAAATTTTCCTTTGCCCCAGGCAACTGGCACCCACACTACGCCACTGAAAACGTTATTAACAATTGTAAGATCAGAAAAAAATATTTAATAATTCCATTTCGTATTATTGAGAACGACCGCGTTTAATGCATTTCTTTTGTACTGTACGTAGCTTACTCCATGTGTAAAACCAATTTATAAACAGGTCGTATGGCCGAACGGTCAAGGTGGCAGCCTACCGCTCTGGGGGACCCGGGATCGAATCCAGACGGGTCGAATAATCCCCATAAGTTTTTCGAGGGTGGTCCGTCTGGATATGTCGGGCCCCGTCCCTCACCACCCGGTCGCCTCATTGTGGACTTGGCAAAACCCATAATGAGCTTGCTATGTCCTCTTAGTGTCCACAGGACGGAAAGAGTAAAAAAAAAAAAAAAACATATTATAAATAATTCAGTGTTTATATACTTTTCTTTTAATCATAGGGAATATTATATGTGTAATTATAAAAATAAGAAATTTATATTTTAAACAAAATTTAATTCAAATTTACAAAAAAAAAAAAAAAAAATTATCACATGTTTTATCTTCACATTTTGAACTACTGTATTATAGATGACGTTTTATAGCTGATGAAAGATAGCCTCGTAGCTAATTAACTCCCGACGACGAACATTGTCGTGACGGAAGGAGAGTAGACTGAATTGAATCGTTAAATTATGGTTTAGAAAGCAAAACATATTTCTGAATATGCCTTTTTTTCGACCAAATGTTGTACTTAGCCATAAACTATTTGCAAATACAATTAGGAAGTACTTTGTAAAATTTTATAGATGTAAATATGTTTCTTTGAATCAACTATCGAAAAAATTGACATTTTATCACGTGGATGGAAGAAGAAATGCTTCGTATTTAACTCCATTAACACATTTAGATATAAATACATTTACGCATAGGTTTCGATATCGATTATGGAATCAAAAACGTTTTCCCTGGATTGGATATGCATTATTTCTCTTTGGTATTTGTGAGAGCAATCGCAGAAATGGTAAGACGACAATAAATAAAAGCTTGAATTCAAATTTGATAATTTATTAAATGAAGCATATAATGATTAATATTAAGTATGGTAAATATTTACCTAAGTATACATATTGAATGAGGAAAATAATTTTTCTTTTAGTTTAAAGTTTAATCGTTTAATTGTTTCTCAAATAGTAGCAACTTATCATCGAATTGACGTTAATTCATTAAAAATTAATAGTCCATTACACCATTAGTTTATTATTATTATTATTATTATAAATAAAAATGAAATCTATGCTATGAAAACAGAAAATCAATTATTTGCAAAGACTCTCTTCTAGACTGTGTGTATCAAACCTGTCATGTGATTGCGGCATGATGGCACTCCACAGAGAAACAACTTGCAGAATATAGACTGGTGTTCTGCGAGTTGTTTTTCTGTTGCTCTCTGATCCAATTCAGTTGTATGAAAATGAAGTGAACATGATCAAAGAGGAAGAAAAGTGCACAAAACACTAATTGTGGCCTGTGTCAAAACAAACAGGTGTATTATCAAAAACTCAACACACAGAAAACGTGGAAGATACGTGGTGCAAATAACATTTTCAGTTTGTAGTATAAATTCTCTGCAAGTAAATAAAAGAACAAGTAACTGTTACTTATAGTAATTACAAAAATCATACAAAATAAAAATTATTCATTTATTTTTAATTTTCATTTTTATTTTATATGACTGTAATTTCATAAAATAATTGTTATTTGTTCTTTTATGTTTAATCTTAAATTAATATTTGAATAAATTTGTTCTTCACATTCAAATTGAGTTGTAAGTGACTGAAGCTGAACCATCAAACTGGTTCGAATATGATTAAAGAAATTTTTGCTAGAGAATTCTTAGTGTTTGTTTGATTTATTTTCTTTTATTGAACAATAATTAGAGCCAGTTTCTAAAATTGCTAGTATATTGATAAAACCAACTATCATTTGCAACTCTATTATATAAAGAATAAGCTAAACTAGGTATATAGTTCTTTTAATTCTTTATTTTTTTATTTTTCAGGTATTGAGAAACAATGGTGGGAAATCTGATTGAAAAACAAAGAAAGTGGATTCTTAAACACTATTCGAAAATTGAAAATGCTGAAATGGTGCACAAAGCATGACAAGATTTTTGACATAGTCCATCAACACATTTGATAATTTATCATATCAGATATAAATTTGATGGGTTAGTCTTCCAATACAATTTCGGAATCCATTTTCTTCATTCTTTGCTCAGATTCCCTGCCATTGTTTTTTGATATCTGCAAAATAAAAACAAGTAAAACATAAAGGGAACTATATACCTACTTTTGGTTCACTTTTGTAGATTCATTAACATCATGAATTTTTACAAAGACTTATTATATTGAAATGGAATTTCTCCTGTAGAACTTTCTTTAAACTGTGGGCTCAACCAATAAGGTCCAAGCCCTTTTGAAGTTTTCCAAATGTTCAAAGTATGCAGGCATTTGCTCTTTGGAACAACTGCTAAATAGGACTGGTTTTCCGAGTACTCTGGCTAAAGACATTCAATATTAATTGGGCTGCAATTTGAAAATATCATAGATGTATAAATTCCCACTGTTGTCCATCTATCTGTCCTTCCTCAATCTACAGAATGTACTTAGATGAAAGCCAAGACCAGATATGGAAAGCTTAAGGGCAGGAAGCCCAATTAACTATATGCAAACTTCTGATGCAAACCAGAAGTCACGTTATTTCAATTAAAAAGTTTTCCATGAAAGGAATTAGATGACTGGCACAACTTGAATACTAAAGGAAAAGTATGATGTACAGGGGCAAGATACTACTAATTTGAAGATGGAGAGCATAAATTTTAAATTAAATAAATTTAAAAATATGATTAAAAATTGCAGCCTGGCATTGTGATGACGTCACAATAAATATTTGCATGTTTAATCTTGTTAATTTATGTATTTAGTAGTACTTTTTTAATTTTGGTTAGTTTTTATGTAAAGTGTCACTGTCTGATTAAATGTCTGTTGTCTAAACTATTTTATTATAGACTATAAATCTAATAACTGTAAACATAATGATACATTTTAAAAACTAACTAAAATATAATTTTCTTTTTGATTATCAATATTAAAATATAATTTTCTTTTGATTATCAATATAATTATTTTTTAGATGGTAGATTGCTAAAAGCTGCTAAACAAGGAAATGAAGAAAGTGTTAAAAGGTATTTTTTTAATTTGTTGTAATATTTCAAGTAATGAGATGATAAAAATATGAAGTCTCATATAAATTATTTATTCTTTTATAATTTATTTATTAAATATGATATTGATTATGAATTTTATATATAGTATACAATGAATTGATCATTTGAATGAAATGTTGATAAAATGGAATCTAGTTTCATAAAGAATTTTTTGTGCATTTATCTGTTTTTTTTAATATTTAGAATATGAAAATTATTATTATATAATTTAGAATATTACATTTAGAATAATATTTAGAATATTAATAAATTATTATTATTAATAATATTTAAGTGAATGCTAATATATATACTAATATATTTAATATTAGTATTCACTTAAATATATTTTATTGTATGCTGTATAACAAAAATGCCTGTAACAAATCAATTTAAACAAAATCAATATACAGTAATACCCCGAACTTACGGGATAGGTGGGACTGAGCGGTAACCGTGTAAGTCGAATTCGCATATTTTGGGGTATAATTTCGCATATAAATACATACAAATAATTTTTAATTGAGGCCGGAGACTAAAGAAAACAATAATTTAGAAAAAAATGCAATAATTTAGAAAAAACCCGAGATATCTCGGGTTATGGGCTTAAGGGGTTAATAAAATCTTACATAATACATGTGTAACAAATTAGGCCTATATTATTTTACAATTTTTCACATTTACTTGATTATTACGCCATAATTTTAACATTGTTTCCATCTCAGCGATAATACTGTGATGTTTACGAATGATGTTTGAATTTAAAGATTGAGCATTTTTCACAGCTTCGAGAATTTTTTCTTTGCCTTTTATAATTGTTCTGACCGATAATTCCGGTAGATCAAACTTCTTTGCCAATTCACAAATTTTCATTTTTGTTCTGTAAAAGTTCGTCCGATGGAGAATTATTTTTAATAAAATAAAAGACAAAACTGTCCAAAAAGGATCACCATTTATTACTTGTGTTCCAAGACTAAAACATTTTCGGCGACTGACCTTCCTTTTTAGGCTACTTGTTGCCGTAAAGAAGAAATTTCTTTTTACAGAAGAAATTTCTACATATATCGTCACCAGGGGGCAACTTTTCTAAAAATCTACATTTTCCAGCGCTACTCTTTAGTAGATAAAAAGAAGAAGAAAACCCCAAAAGAAGGTATGATGGAAGCAAGACAACTGCATGTCACCAGTTCCTTTTTCAGAAATTTTATAAAATTTTAATTGGATGTTTTGTGTTTTTAAAAGGACTTTTTGTGAACTTTACGGCGACAAGTAGCCTAAAAAGGAAGGTCAGTCGCCGAAAATGTTTTAGTCTTGGAACACAAGTAATAAATGGTGATCCTTTTTGGACAGTTTTGTCTTTTATTTTATTTCATTTTTGTATCGAAGTCTTTAATAATGGGTACATTCGTAAAGCCAAACGAGTTAAACGCATTAGTAAGGAATCGTTCGAAAAGTCTAACGAAGTAGGAATAATGATAACTTCATTCTTGCTTAACTCGTTCGACTTTACGAACATACCCAATGTTAACTTTACATTCCAAAGATAAAGTTTTTCTTTTCTTGTTTGATGCAGAAGAATTAGTTGTACTTCGTTTGGATGACATAGTAGAGTCTCTCGAGTCTCCGTAGATATAACAAACACAGAAATAAATAACACAAAATATATTGTAGCTATGTGTGGATTCCGCGCGACATGTCCAAACATGTAAGCCAAACAATAGTGTGGGGGGAGTGAGTAATCAAGGGTTGCGTGGCGCTCAAACAAAAGATGAATTGACAAGATTTGAAAATTGTGTAAGTCGGGGTATTACTGTACTGCAAATTCAGTAAATTTTGACAATTATATTTTATTTAAAGTATATGGATGTTTTTAATAATTTTAATATAAAATAATTTATTAGGTTAATTGAATCAGGTGGTGATGTTAATCAGAGACACAAACTTGGATGGACAGTTCTACATGTTGCTGCAATGAATGGACACTCTGAGTAAGTTTCAATTCTTCATAATTAATATTTATTGGATGATTTTGTATTCTGAAATGAAATTAATTAATTAATTACATGTTTAAATTGCAATAAATTATTTCAAATTTATCATAGTCAGTCAATTTTTGAAATTCAAAATTTTTAATTGTAAGAAAAAACATTTTTAAGGTTTAAGTTTATTAGTTCTATTAGAAAAGAATTCAAAACAATATGTATCAGTTTATCAAGTGATTGCTTGTGTTCCATCTGATATCTGAACAATAACATCTGCTTTGAATAATGAGGATACCTGTGAGTTGTGTGTTTTAAAGTTCATTCAAAAATGGGTATGAATCAGTTTTAAATTGCAACTACTAGCTTGTCCAACTGCTCTTTTTTTTAAAAAAAAATATTGTCTTTTTATGTTAATAATTTTTTCAGTATGAAAAATGATGTTTCTTGTTATTTTTATTGATGAAGAACTATTAACATCAAAAGACTCTTAAAATGCACATCTAGGTAATAATTTGATGTCTGTTGTTTTTTATATATTTTGGCTTTTCCTTTGTCTAAATTTACTAAGAGCATTACTAAAGATTGTGATAAATTCTTTATGCACTGTATATGTTCTTTTGGTAATAAAATTTTTCAGGAAACTATCTAACATATGCTTCACCTTTAGACACTCCACTTATTTATTCCACCTCAATACACCTATTGTTATACTTATATAACACAGATATTATCCATGTTAAAAGTTTTTTCTATTTAATTTCTTTTAGTTTATTTTACAGTTATTGTTATATACAGTATATATAATCTGTTAAACAAAAGATGAATTTTCAAAACTTGAGTGATTTGTCAATCCCATTTACAGTTAAGACATGACTTGCTAATTATAATGTTAACAGGCTATAAACACTTGTTCTTCTTATTGCTGTAAAGTAAATTTTGAGAATTAAAATAATTTTATATATTTAAAATGATATCTGTAGCTTGTATGATGTTTCTTTTCATTTACACACAATAGCCTTAGTTTTTGCTATTTTGCAAATTAAATTGAAACTAAATGTATTTTCTTTGTAATGTCTTATTCAATCAAATCAAAATCCTGGATAATATGCTAATGGTGTGTTACATGAATGAAGGATTCAAAATGCCAAGCCTAGACTTAGCATGGGCAATAAAAATAAATTCATTATTAAATAAAAACCTGAAATAATTACTATATGTAGTGCAAAAAAATCTATTTATTAGTACAAGCCTGAATATGTACAATCAAGAAAAAATGTTAGAGAAAAACTTGCAAAATATAAAGATAATTTATCAAAAATTCCAAAAACTTTTCCTGACAATTGCAGACTTACAAAATAAACTACAACTATCTTAGAACAATATTCACAAAACCAACAATCAAAATATGAAAAGTTATCGAAAAATCACAATGAATCTTACTAATTCATCTATCACAAAGAAACTGTCATCACTGGAACTGGAAATCCCTTCATCAATCTTGCTCTGTCCTTAGCACCACCTTGTTTGATTCTTCAATTCATCTCTTTATAGTGTGTTTGGGGTGACATTACAAGCATACGCACGCCCACTTGACCCTATTTACATATTTAGTCATTAACATTTCATTCATTCTAGTAATTGGTCTTGTTAATTCATGTCATCTCCCTTACAAGTAATTTTATAATACTATGATACGCTTCTTGTCTAGTCTTCTCAATGGTTAGTGAGTGCTAAGATTGGCTTTACTTTACTTCTAGACTGTGGTGGTGTAATAAGTGTAGAAGTAAAGTAAAGCCAATCTTAGCACTCGCTAACCATTAATTTTATAATATTTTTATGGCATTTCCGATGACAATTTGGGGTGGGAGATCTTTCTTTTACTTTCCTGTGGAAGTCTCCAACCTGAGATGTCATTTCTGGGTTTGATGATGCCTTATTATGACACCAACAGTCGTCATAGTAAGGTGAGTTAATTTTGAATTTTTCTTGGTTGAGGTGTGGTAGTTTATCCTTAACAAAATAAAACACTTCAAAATAAATAGAATAACTAACAAAATAATTCCCAAACAAAATAGAATGGGTTAGAATTGACTCTCTATAGCTTCACTTTTTCAACTATAATGTTTTTATATGTATTTAAGTAACATTTGTAAACAATTTAAAATATTAATTATCATTTTAAAATTCAGTGAATCTTGGCACCATAACTTATTGTTGTCTATTTGATAATTTTTCATCAGTATCAAGGTTATAGTATCATCTAAACTTATGACATCTAAAGTTCTATTAATATTGTAAAATTGTGACAGTCTAAACAAAATAATGTAGAAAAAGTTAATATGAATTGAAGCTTACTTATTTCAGCATAAAGATAACTAATAGAAAAATTAAATTTAGTAAAACCAATATTATGTATTATGAAGACAATAGCTTAATTTGTCAGTTCAAGACTAACTACAACTATCAATTAGTTTTTATTATTGTATTGTGCAATTTTAATTAATTTTAATTTAGTATTTTATGTAATTGTATACACAGTGCTAGGGATTGCAATCCAGCAGTGTTTTCAATCCAGCTGGATTTTTGCTGGATCAACATCATTCCAGCTGGATCCAGCACGGATCCAGCACAGATGTATTTTTGGTGCAATAAAGTGTTATCTATCTATCTATCTATCAACTTATGGTTTTTTTTAATGAAATAAAACATTTTTTTAAATACTTAAGAAACTTTTATTATTTAGACTGGTCACTATACAGTAAATCAATAAAACTTCTTACATATTTAGGTAGTAAACTTAACTTTGGTTCAGTTTAACACTTGAGATAGAGATAATTAACTTTAAATGTTTGGTTAGATTATAATTATAATGTAATCTTTAAGTTAAATAATAGCAGAGGTAATTCTACTAATTAATTTATATTAATATACTATATTATAATAATGTAAGGATGGATAATCATGGCTAAGTGGCTATCAGTCTTACCAGTTTTCTTATATAAGCTCTACATATCAGTCTGTAGCTATTTATAAGTAATTTAATTATTAGTGTTAGTAAAGTAGTGAGTAAATAATTAGTAGTAGTTTAGTAGTTAGTTATTATTATCACAATCATGAATTATATGCATTCATATCATCATATATCTAAGATAGTGATACTCATTAATTTAATTAACTATTTAACTAACTAGGTAGTCTCAGTTTCTCACTAATTTTAACAATAAATTTGCCTAGCCTAGCCCAGCCCATCCACTTATAGAATAAAAATTTAAAACTCTTACTTAATAGAATTAGAATAGAAGTTATAAAATATTAGTCTTGTCTTGAATAAAGTGTTTTAAAGGATTAAATAAAATTAAATCAATCACTTCTGTTATTTTTTTGACTTTCTAAAAGTAGGAGCTCAAGAAACAAATGGTATTGATGGTGTTGTCTCCCAACCTACTTCTTAATGAACTGCATGTATATCCCACTGCGGAGAAGGCTCTTTCTGCCTCTATGCTAGTTGGTTTCAGGGTCATCAAATAATCATAAATCAAAGATAAGTTTTACCTTTGACTCCCTCACATTCATAAACAGCCATTTCCTTTTTTAATAACTTATCATAATCCTTCTCAGTACTAGTTTCTTTTCGTTTCATGAAGTTTTCTTTCTCACGCTTTAGTTGGATCTCCAATTCTTATTTCAATGTGAAATTCACGGAATGAATGCAGGTTATCTGGATCATCATTTTCCGTTTCCATGATATCCTCAGCCATTGCTGCTGGTTCCAGTACATATGTGTTTACTTGATTCAGCATATTTTTTATCTCCTGGCGCATTACATTTTTTTCGGTATTGTGAAAGAATAATCAGGCTTTCTAACTTTTTGATTATACTTCTTCGGGTTCTGTATGTAAATCAGCATTTCTGTGACCTCGATAAGACGCCGTTCTCTGATTTTTTTGCGGAGTGCCTCGGAAAGGTCGGCATTCAAGATTGTGTCCTGACTTTTCAGTTTGTCTAAGACAAATTTTAGGGTTGTGTCAGCAGTTATCAAACTCGACTCTCTTCTACAGAGAGCTTTTATGGCCAGTTTATAGGTTAGGTTTCATGGACAAGCCGCAAGGCTGCAGCTCTCCATAGGCTTAAACTGAGATTGTTCCGTCACGTGATTCATTGACATCACAACCGACCGTAAATTAGAATTATGCACCAGGACTAGGAGAGGAGTTACTTATTTTATTTAGTGAGAGTGGAAAGTCAACTGGCAATTAGATCAGCAGAGGTAAAAGGGCAGGCAGTGCAGTATAGAGAGGGGGTGTAGCATGTGCCACACTGAACAGCAACATCACCCTCGCCGCCGAGCGATAGCACATGTGGAAATGTGGCAACACCAACAACGTAGACTTTTGCGCCATTATTTAGAAAGTTAATTGAGTTTTTGCGGATCTGCAGCGCTGGATCAGCTGGATTGCTGGATGAGGGAGGGATCCAGCAATTGCAATCCCTACACAATGCACTGTTTTGTTTGTAATATCAGTTTGTAAACTATTTTGTTACAATATTTTAGATATTTATTGTGCTTATTACCATATGTCTACTCTTTAAATGGGCTGATGAGAGGGTCAAATCACCTGAAATGCATTCTCATATTAATATAAGTTATATTTGAATAATTGAGTCTGTTCTGTCTCATCCTGATGTAATAAGCCATTTTCATTTAGCCATGATTTAATAAGCTATTTGTTTAATTAATAACAAATAGGCATAAAATTAATAAGGGTAAGCCATTAAGAGGGATGTTTAATTACAGGAAGCTGTTAAACTGTGTAAAATATTTAAATTTAGAAATAAAGTATTCCATGAGATTGAGAACAACTTTCAGTTATAAAACAACAATATGAATTTTTGCGTAACTTTTTATAAATGGTAATTGGATAAACAAACCATAATTTTAGCATCCTTTTGGATGGCCTAACAATTACAGTTTATTAGGTTTTTAACATATAAGAAAACTCATATTTTGCTGAACAGTTGCAATTATTATGATTATATTTATGATGAGTAACACAGTTCAGGCAATTTTGTCTTAAATATTACTTTTTTCATTTCACTTATTTTATAATTACATATACAATGAAATAAAATGAAAGAAATGGTGGGGAAAAAATGGAATGTTTGAAAATGTGAACTGCCGGGGAGGTTGGAGGTCTCCCTTTCCGGTGACAGGTCGTTAAACCTGCTCACTGTCAAGATGGCTTAAATGTTTCTTCTTCCCTATCCTGCAGTAACAGGATTTAATTGTTCGGATCGAATGGAAGAGGGAGGAGTGCTGTCGGTAAGGTGACAGGCGATATACGAGTAAAGAGGACACCAATTTAACAAGGAAACAACAATTTATTAGCTATTTACATAGACGGTACAATAACATTTATCGAGGGGAAATGCTGAGTCCCTAAAACGCGAAGGGCCGAGAAAGAGTTCACAAAAATTTGTTCCATACCTCTTTATGTCTTTAAATATTCTTGAGGAAAAAGGTTATGATATCCAATGGGTTTCGAACTGGTAGGATAAGGATGATAATTTCGCAGGACACAATATATCGATAGGACACAGTATATCAATAGGACACAATATTCAAGGAAAATTGTAGTTGGCGGCTGATGAACGACTCCCCCGAGAGGGGGAAGCAAGTGGCTTTTATAGTTTTGTTGTGGGAGAGTGGTCATGTGACCAATTGTTGTGAGGTAAAAGGTACTCGGATGGGATGGGTCAAAGTTGTCCCTGGGCCCATGCTAACTATCAACTTTAGAGTTGGAATGTGGGATTATTTTTGAAATGGACGGATGTTTACTTTGAACGAAAGGGGAGATTGGAATTTTTTCCTTTTTTTAAGTTAGGTTTTAGTTTAGAATTTAAAGGAAAATTTAATTGGGGGTTTAGAAAAATGCGGGATATTAATCGGAAAATTCGGTAAAATTCCGGATTTCACAAAAATATGTTTTTTAAACATTTAAATTACTAAATTATAAATTACTAGTTAGATAGCATATTTTAATTGACAATTTGAGAGGTATGGGATATATGTCAGAAATTACAACAATATCATTTATACAACATTATGCTCCTATACATATTGAATTTATAGTGTCAATTTCTATAGTTGTAATGATTAAATACTTTTTAAAATTTAGTTCAAATATCTACAAGATTTTTAATCTACATTTTGAATTTTGTTTATGTATTAGAACAAAATTTAATTTCTTTGTTAGGATGAAGTTTGAAAACTTGAATTTGATTAAAGTTTGAAAACTTAATATATTTGATGTAGATTATATCTACATCAAATATATTACACTTTTATTTTATATGAATACTACTATTAATTTTTAACATTGGAAATTTAAAAATTATTTGGTTTTGTTGTGTAAACTATTCTTATTCTATGTTGTGCTGTTTAAGTATAATTTCTCTTATTAGATAATTCTGTATTAAATAAAATGAATAAGCATTCATTTTATTTAATACAGACATAAGTAATTTAAGCAACAGAAATTATTTTGAGCAATGTTTAGCCCATTTTTGACTTCTTACAATACAAATTCTCCAAAAACAAAATACAAATAAAAATATCTGATGAAGCTCTTAATTTAATATTACATAAATAGAAATTAAAAATTTTAAAACTAAAAGTTACATATTGCAGACATCATATTTATTCTACACTAGCATTCCCTGTCGCGGCCTCACCTGCTCTTACATACATATAGAACTTTGAAAATTTGAACTAATTGTTCATTAATTATTTGTGGATAATCCACATTGTATGTGAAAACCCATTGTAATTTTGAAACTCCAAATAACATTATTATTATCTTGCCTCGCAGCTGTTGGCATTATTTATCAATCAGTCTCAAAAATATTCATTTGAGATAAATTCAATAACTATTTCGAATATTTTGTATGATTTCCTGCAGAAATTAATGTGTAACAATTCAAAAACCCACCATAGGTACACATACTGCCATCTAGAGTGATGACGTTACTTTTTTAATTTCTCGAAGATTTTGCTAATTAACTAATTATAATTTAATGTCAGTTCTTCAAATATAATAGTAAACTTCAATAATAGACTTTTCTTATAGACAGAAAGTATTAATTCGTTGCCATCTAGTAAAGAGAGAGAGAAATACAGACAAAAATCCATTGCAGTTTTATTTAACTAATAAAAAATCTGTGGGTTTCATTAGTGGTAAACATTCCAGGGATCATAAAGGTGCTACAGTTAAAATTTGGTAACGATTGGTTCAGTAGTTTTCACCATTAGTGGTCACAAACAAAAAATACGTTGTCTCTTTATATAGTAGTATACATACATACATACATACATACATACATACATACATACATACATCATATTTATTCTGATAAACAGCATGCTGTCTATACTTTTTTAGCTTGCAACTATGCTATTTATTAGAGCATGATTATAATTATTTTTATTTTTTGATTATTGGATGTAATTGTTATTTGAGTGTGACTATTTTAATTAAATAAATTCAGTAACTTTTTCAATTTACTTTTGTTTAGCCAACACTTAATCCATTCCCACTTTATTTCAACATGGGTAAAAGTGACAATATCAAATAGATTGTAAGTTTTCAATTTAAAATAAGCTTTTATCTTCTTCCAATAAACAGAATGCTAACTATTAGAGGTTGCTGTTTATTAGAATAAACACAGTAATTTAATATTAAATAAACAGATGATTCAATTAAAGAAAATTTAAAAAGAAAAGAATAAAAAAAATGATTGATACGCAGAGATAGTTTATATTAAAACAAATTTTTGATAAAGATTTCAAAAAATACAAATACTGAAATGTGAATATTAAGCAAAATTAGTCAGCTGTAATCAATATTAAGAAAAATTTTCTGGAAACAAAATTTATTTTATTAATTTCATTTTTAAACTGTGCACTTACAATTAAAGAACAGAATTTTAAATTTATTGAAATTATAGAATTCTGATCATATTTATTTATATATTTTATTAGAAAACAAAATAGAAACCAATTTGTATATGCTTTCTTCCTCTTGTTTAAATAAATTTGTAGATAAAATTATCTAGGAATGTTAAATGTTCAGCTACAGAATAACCATACAGTTTAGCTTTAATGTTGGACGAGTACTAAATAAATGTCATATGTCTAAATTACTATTTTTTGCTGTTCTATTTAGAGAAACTGTAATTAATTAATATTATTTCTGCAATTATTATTGCATTAAATTCTTATACATCCAATTGTATAAGTAAAATGGAAAAGCTTTGTTATTTTGTTAAATTTTAGTGTAAATAAAATTATTACTATTAGTTCAGGGATAAAACTGAATTTATTTAATTAGAGTTGTCAACATTCTTTTAAAAGCTGGAGCTGATCCAAATCTTGGTGATGAATTTACTAATGTTTATCAAGTTGCAAAAGAGAAAAATCTACATTCCTTAGAAGGTAATAAATTTTTAATTAAATTTGTTTTCTTCTTTCTAAAATATATTATATATATGGTGGGTGCAAATATAGGTATACAGTTGAGAATCTGAGAAATACAAATGTTTGGTGTTCATTATGATTATTTTTATTATCTTTTATTAGTTCATATTCCTTATTTGTGATTTAATTTGTACATAAAAATAAATGTTTTTCTTTCTATTTTCTCCCTGTATGTTTTTTTCCATAGTAACAACTGTGTACCTACTTTTGCATCTCCCTGTATATCAAGGCCTGCTCTGGAAAATTTTTTTAAAATTGCCAACCATTTCACTAATTTTTAATTTTTTCACCACTTCAAATAATTTACTGCCACCAGTTTTACTTACTTATTAATGCAAGCGCTGGTAGCCTTATCAGTTTGGATTCTGGAAAGCAAAAAGCAAGATGTGAATCTGTCACTTAAAAATAGGAATCATTTTTGAATAATTTTTTCATGAATAATTCCAAATAATGATCACAATGCTTAAACAGTATTTCACATGTTCTGTCATATTAAAATTTTTTTTCTTTAGCTGAAATGCCTTATGATTCAATTTCATCCTGGATGTCAAAATAAGTGGACTAGGATTTTTATCAACACTTTAATAAAAATATTGTCAAGTGATAGTTTTGGCACTATGTAGCAAGACTCTTTATATATATATTTTTTCTATAATATCAAATAAAATGAAGTTTTAATTATTTTACTTTGGACTCTGTTTTTTCTTGCCAACAACTTTTACATTGAATACTTGTTGCATATGTTCTTTTTGCATTTATAACTGATTTGTTTCAGCAGTATTCCTTTCTTGGAAGGACATATGAGACATCTTTTTTGGGGAATTTCTCCTTTATTTGAAATACTTCCCTTAGCACTTAGCAAGAATGCATCAATTGCAGAAAGTGTTGGTTTTTAATTGTCACCTTACTACTAATTTTGATATGTGGCATCACTAGCTCCTCTCCAACCTCTTTTAGAAATAGATGATGGATATTATGTTTACCCACATTTGATTGAGGAAACTTTTTTCATATTTTATATGCTTCTACACAGTGTACTTTCAGAAGGTTCATAAACATTATAAATGGACCTCTCCATTGGATTTTTGTTTGCATATGTTTGGACATTGTTTGCACATAAACCAAAAAATTTTATTATCTAATTAATTAAATTATATATTTATAAGTTTTTCATTCGTTATTAAAAATTAATTTTTTTAAATGATGAAAATGGAAACATAATAAGTTAATAAACATTAATAGTGAGAATTTTTTTTATTTTAGTGCTTGTTGCTCGTGAAGATGAATTTAGTGACCGTCTTAACAATCGTGCGACATTTAGAAACTGTACAGCTTTGCATTATGCTGTATTAGCAGATGATATAAGAACTGTTCATTACCTTTTAGAACATGGTATGTTACATATTAAATTAATTTATATTTAAAGAAAATATTTAAAATTTCTATATACTGTTAAAACTATATTATGATTTGTAAACTAAATACATAAGTATACATATCAGAAAAATATAACAATATGCATTAGAAAAAGTTTTTGAATTTGAGAGAAAATATTCTCTATTTTTATCAGTTTTATTATGTTTGTTAACTATTTTATACATGCGTATTTTGTAATTTAATTTTGTAAAATAAGATGGATGATTAAACATTGGCATGCATTTAAATTGATTTAGTAATTGTAAAAAAAAAAAAGGGAACAATATATATATGCATGTTTTTCATAATGAGAAGCAGTCTCTTTCATGTATATTTACCATATTTACATCATTAATTGCGAGATTTTGTTAACTTCTTTAGGTTAAACTTATGCTGTAACCAGAATTCGTAAGTTGCAAGGTCCAAAATATTAAAGACTTTATTAAACTATAAATGCCAGTACTGACTTTCTGACTACAAAACAGAAATTATAACTTCAAAAACAATAATTAGTATGAAATTCAAATATTTCATACTAATTATTATTTCATACTAATGTCAAATTCAGTATTTACAACAATAAAATTGATCATTAGTACACTTTAAAAAGTGTACTAATGATCAATTTGTCAAAGTGATCAAAAGTCTTTTTAAAGAGTGTCAATTTTAATAAACAATTTCAATTTTTTAAAGTCTCAAACAATTAATCTGATTAGGTAAAAGAACCTAGAATAAGAGAAACCCTAAATCACCACCAGTCAATCAATCACTTACAATTCAACAGCAATACACCGATAAGTATAAGTGAAGACAGGCTTGCAGTGCCAGTTTGATGATAGTCTTTTGTACATTGTT
The DNA here is from genome assembly GCF_000671375.1 of Centruroides sculpturatus. Classification (NCBI taxonomy): domain Eukaryota; kingdom Metazoa; phylum Arthropoda; class Arachnida; order Scorpiones; family Buthidae; genus Centruroides; species Centruroides sculpturatus. The sequence continues at coordinate 524,581 of NW_019384517.1, forward strand.
AATTTACATGTTGAGCATGCTTACGAAAAATGAATTCTTCTTAAATTATATTTATACTATCTGGTTACAACAATGTAGTAAAATATTAAATAATATTTTAGTCATATTTAAACCTAAATTAGTGTAATAATTCCATTCATTATTCAAATGTTGATATGAAATTATGCAAAGAATGATTGGTTAATAACTATTGAAAAGCTGTTGAAGTTTAACATAACTAAACACCCAAAACTCAAAATAACTAAATTTTTATTTATAGGTTATATTTTGTTACTTACATTATTTATTTTTTCTGAAACAAAAAGAAAAATAAATAATGTAGTAATGAGATATAACTATAAATAAAAATTTCTTTGTTGCTACCTCACAAAGTTAAGATATCTAAAATGAAAGGAAATTTAAAGAACTTTATGTAATCATTCAATGATTGCAGATAAATTGTAGGATCTAATAATTTCTTAAATTTTTATGGTATGAAATTAAATTTATGCTGTAACTAAGTTTTTCATAGCATTGAGTTTAGTGCATTTAACAATTTTTTTGACATTATCAAACTTTGAAATTTAAGTTAATACTCTTTTAACAATGGTTATAAAAAACTTGCGTTTATTGATGTAGCTGTATTCATATGAATTTTAACTCTATAATCCTTTATCATCAGGTGTAATATTCAAACAGCCAAATAGCCATTGGTTTAACAACATAGAATTTATTAATCAATTTTTTTTTCTACAATGTTATCAATGTATATAAATGCTTGTCAGAAAGCAGCAGGATAAGAAGTCTATGAACATATACTGTTTTGTTGCATAGAGGGCAATGTTACCAGATGTTTAAATAGGAAAAATCTTCCTGCCCTGTTTAAAAATTCTTCAATACACCCTTAATGAATCTTGGTTTTTCTCCATGTTGCAATTCAGCAGGTACAAGACATACTGAAAATATTTTCTACCTAATTACATTTACTGAAGAAATAACTAAGGACTCTAAGAGGGCCTATATATTTGTTTAGTAAGTGTAATTAGATAGTTAAGTATTTTATGCAATTATTTTCTCTATACAAGTATAGTCAGATATTATATTACTCATCATAATGTTATCAGTTTGATGCAAAAAGCACAGTTTTGTTTTGAAGCAACATTTAATCTGAAACTTGTAAATTTCATTTCTTTCTTCCTAGTTCTTTGGAAGAATTGCAGTAACCAAGAAACATATTTTGGATAACAAATCCTTGAATAAAAGTTTATAATGTTGAATCGAAAGTGTATTAAGATATACTGAAACTCTTGTTTTCAACACAAGGATATACAGTCTTTGCATGGTTACAATTGCATTGATATTTGATCTATTGAGTTGATTTTCTAAGACAGAAATCCCCTGAGCTTTTTGGCCATGAATATTTGAATAAGACCTTCGATTTCTATACCATTAAGCTCTAAGTTAACTTTTATAAATTTTTTAAATTCTTCTACATATTCCGAGGTTTTAAATGGAAAATTAAATATAATTAAATTCTTCTTAGTTCTATCGTTTATCATTTTATCAACTTCAAAATCCACCATACCTTTTAACTTGCTGTACGAGTCTGTTCTTTCTTCTAATAAACGTATTTTTTTACACATATCTTTTAACTCTTCCTTGAGCTTTAAATTTTCTTCGTTCATTTTGTTGATTTCAGCTTTCATGGAACGGATTTCGAAGTTCAAACTATCAAATTTGTCTTGGATTAATTCATAAACCGACTTGAGTGAGTATTCGGGTTCATTAGTCTTTGTTCGTAATTCTTTTTCCGGTTCGAAAAAGTCTTTTATTGTAGCATACCTCGAGATATCAGTAATATTCTTGGAATGTTCCTCAATTAGGTATTCCTCTCCTGACATTTCGCTTGTCTGTGTATTTTCTTCTATTTCTCTTGTTTGCTCTCTACGTGGTCTCCCTCGTCCCCTTTTTTGCATAACTGCTTGACTTGATATTGGAGGAGATCGAGGAAAAGGTCCGGGATTTAGCTCAATGCCAGCAATCATTAGTAACATAAAAATTATTATTCGAGTTAATGAAACATTTAAACAACTCTTTTCAGTTCTACACTTAATATTTTGCTGTAAAAATTCCATGTCTAATGTCGCCATAACAGCTCAGCAAAAAAAACACTTTTTGGCCATGAGGGAAAATCCAATGTCAAATACTTTCTAGATATATTTAAAAAAAAAAAAAAACAGTTTTGTATATATTAAAAATATATGTCTATGGACTTGTATTCTTCTGGAACTGATCTTTTCAACTGAAAGAATTAATTTTTAAATATAGTTTGTGTAAATTGAAATCTGAAAGATCTTATATAGTAAATCATATGAGTGTATGAAAACCTAAATTTTAAATTATTCAAAGTTATCTAAAAATATAATCATAACAATAATAATAGGATAATTTATATACATATTAAAAATTATTGTAGGTGCTGATCCTACCATTAGAAATGATAGTAATCATGAACCTGAACAATATTCCAGAAATTCAGAAATGAAGAAACTTTTAGAAAAATATAAGAAAGTGGTATGTTTTTAATTTTTTAAATGAGTTATTTGCTTTGTAAAAAATAAAATATAATTTTATTTAGAAAATAATAATATATTGATTTATCAATATACATTTACTTTGATTTTTAAATGTAATAAATAGAATGTGAACAACATTTTATTTTAAGCATTTAATTTTGAATTTATCAAAATATTGTGCTAAACATTGGGTATCATTTTTCACTTGTATGTACACAACTTTCACCTGGGAAACAGTCATCAGATATTCAGGTATCTGCAAATAACAATTTAAAACTGTATATTAGTACTTGTGTTGATTAAAAAATTAATTCCTAAGTAGTTCTATTAAATATATTTCATAGTGGCCGGATGGCTGAGTGGTCAAGGTGGCAGCCTACCACTCTGGGTGACCTGGGTTCGAATCCGAACGAGTCGAAAAATCCCCAGGAATTTTTCATGGGGTGGTCCGTTTGGATATGTCGGGCCCCGCCCCCACCACCCGGCAGCCCCATTGTGGGCCTGGCCATAATGGGCCTGCTATAAGAGGCCCTCTTAGTGCCCACAAGGCGGAAAGAGTAAAAAAAAATATATTTTATACATTTAATACTTAAGAAATATTTTAAGAACATTTAAATATATTTATAAAATTTATATAAGTATAAAAACTTTGAAAATGCCAGAATAATAGTACAGTAATACCCCGAACTTATGCAATAGGTGGGACCGAGCGATGACCGCGTAAGTCGAATTTGCGTAAGTCAGGGTATAATTTTGCAATTTATGTAAAATCCAAGTTGGATGTATGTAAGCTAATAAATGTTCTCGTTAATCTTATCTTGTCTTTTGATTCGTTCACAGTTACAAGAAATCATCACATATTGTCTCTCAAGTCTCTGTAGATATAACAAACACAGAAATAAATAACACAAAATAAATTGTACCTATGTGTCGATTCTGTGTGACACGTCCGAACATGTAAGCTGAACAATGGTGTGGGGGGAGTGAGTAATCAAGAGTTGTGTGGCGCTCAAACAAAAGACGAATCGACAAGATTTAAAAATCGCGTAACTCCGGGTTCGCGTAAGTTGGGGTAGCGTAAGTCAAGATATTACTGTATGTCAAGATATGCTATTATAGAATGTACAGTACAATTAGATATCTCTGACATCAAGTCTTGTTGGGTATTATGATTAAAGAAGATATTGAAAAATTCAGGTTGTGGTTATCTTTGGACGGCACAAGATTCAAACATAGTAAAGAAATATTTTCTGTTTATATTAAGGATATAATGTGAACAACCTATTTAAAATGATAGTCTGCATTGGAATGAAAGTAACATTATAAAGTGTACTGTTACTCTAAGAAACATCTTTATAGAATATTACTTGATTGTTGATTATTAAATAGAGCTGCAATTTGATCAATATTGTATTACATTATACAGCCAAAAACTTGTAAAACGTGTCCCAAAGAAATTGGCACATATTTTAAAAATAAATCAAAATTAATCTCTGGAGCATATGATTTGTCTTCATATTTAGTATATGTAAAAATATGTTATAAAAAAAAAGATTACACAGTAAAACTTGTCTGAAACAGAGCATTACAGTACTAATTAGAAATTTCCATTTTGGCAGGTTTCCATTTTATAGAAAGTTATGCTTTTATTAATGCAAAAAAAAGATAAGTTAAAAAACATGTTGAAATTCATATTTAGAATGTATTATTAGGTTTCAAAGACATGTTGAAAATACCAAAATGTGTTTTATGATTTAGAATTAAGCCAAAACATTCTGCTTTACTTTGGGATATGTTATGCAATTGGTATCAAAAAATCTTTTGGCTTCTCACTAGACTGATTTATTGATATTGATAGTATTTTGCGTAGAAAATAATTTTATTCTGAGATTTATTTTTGTTTAAATAGGTTCTGTTTTATACAGGTTTCATTTTAGATAAGTTTTATTTTACTTATAAACTTAATTGTTGGGGGAAAAAATTGGAAATTATGTTTGAAAACAAAAATATTAATGATGTTATATTTAAGCGAAGAATACAAAATTTTGAAAAATAACATAAATTAATAATATGTTTTAATAGGTTATGTTGACTTCTAATTTTAATTTTCTTTTGAATGGACAAAATTATCTGATACAATATTTGATAAATAAAAGAAGTAAATTAATAAAATTTTTAAAAGTTTGTTATTGATTTCAAATTATTGGCTGGGTATTGTAGAATACCATGCAAGTGATGCAATAACTATCATCAAATCTTTAAATTGTCTGTTTATTCTTTAAGAGTTTATTTGTTGCAATTTCTCATTTTTTTAATGCTCAATGTTTGTATGTTAATGCATGTGCATACATGTAGTATATAAAAATAGCTAAACAAAACATATTTAGTGATGCCATTTGCAAAATGATCTATGGTAGTATCATGAACACCTAAACTAAAATTATGATATAAATTCTTATTTAATTCTTTGTATTTTTATTTAGTTATAAATAAAAATACAAAGAATATATTTTATGTTATAAATATAGGAAAGTTTTCTCTCTCCCAAAAATGTTTGATTTCTTAAAATGAAGATATGATATAATTATGTGATACATTAAAGCTAAAGCTAAGAAGTCATTAAAATTAAGATTATTTTGAGAGAACATTATTTTCAAGTTTTTAAAATTTTAATTTTTAGTGGGAAGAGAAACAGAAAGAAAGGGAAGCTGAAGAAAGAAGAAAATTTCCTCTTGAAAAGAGAATTAAACAATTTATAGTTGGTCAAGAAGGTGCTATTACTACTGTTGCATCAGGTAAAATATTATGAGCATATTTTCATTTTTTGAATGAAGAATATTTATAATTTAAATCAAAAATAGATTTTATCTCCTATAATATATAGATTTTTTTTTACATATGAAACAAATATTCAATCATTCAATTAATCTTTATTATGTACAGTAAATAAAGGGTAAACATTACAAAGGATACTTATGGAGTAGTACAGAAAGTTAATAGTTTAACAAAATAATTATATTGTATATTTATATTCATATAATCATCATTTTAACCTTATAACACAATTTAATATTTGATATATATTTAACTTAGATATATGTATAAAGAAATTATAAATCTTTGTAACATTTGTAAATGTTTTTAACTTGTTCAAATTTGCTAGATAGTTTTGGAAATTACTTTCTGAGATTAAGGATATCTTGAACATTTGAAATACAAATAGATGTTAATGCTTGAAATTTCATAAAAATATGATATGTTGAATAGTCCTTGTTTGTACACCATTAGCAATTGTCCCTTATTATTTTAATATATGTTTGTTTAAATAAGTACAGTATTTATTTAGACAAATCTGGATTATTAGTCTTTTTATGGCAAGCCCTGTACTTATGTTCATTTATGGTGCTACAGACAGAATTTGAAGAGTTTGGTGATATGATGAATGGAATTTAGGGCTTCTTGATTCTTTAGTATTGAAAGAGAAAAGGCTGATATTATTGTATGGCCTCAACTTTCTAACAATACCAGCAATTATAATTCTCTTGTAAATTAATGCTTCTGCTATCCGCATAATCCTGTCGATTTCTTTAACTTTGTCTATAACGTTGTCACAATACAGAAAAGCCCTTTTAACTAAGGCACTATCTTTATATTATGGAAAAGTAATCGAGAAATTGGTAATTTCATAGAAAGAGTTAACAATAATGAAGATGGCCTCAACCTAAAGCTAGAGCAGAAAAGTTCCCTAATGATACATTTCCTAGATATTAATATCACCTTTAGAAAAGGGCGTGTATCCACTAGTGTGTTTACTAATCCAATGCATAGCCCACTCTATGTACCTGCACGGTCCAATGACCCATTTCATTATAAATTAGCAGCCTTTTGTGCCTTAGTTAAAAGGGCTTTTCTGTATTACAACAACATTATAGACCGAGTTAAAGAAATCGACAGGATTATGCGGATAGCAGAAGCATTAATTTACAAGAGAATTATAATTGCTGGTATTAGAAAATTTGAGGCGAGCGATACAAGAACTTCTAAACGATGTCCAAAGTTTAAATACACAAAGTTTACATTCAACAAAAGTATAGGAGGCGTCATGAAGGAGATTGTGGGCATTAAAAATTCAATGTTGATCTTGAAAAGAGTTCCGAGTCTATGCAAAATCCTAAGAAACGATAAAGGAGATGTTAATAAAGATGATAAAGCAGGAGTTTATAGGATCCCGTATGAGAACCAGCAGTTAGGGTTAAAAAAAGGATTACATAGGAGTTACAATGAGAAGTCTCAGGGTAAGGATCAGAGAGCATAAATATGATGTTAGGAAAGGATCTAACACTACGATATTGGCACAGATGGCTCAAGCCCAAGGATCCGTAGTTGGATGGGAGGAAGCGGAAATCATCAGACAAGTGCACTCTCCAACTTTAGTGAAAACTGCTGAGAAAATGAAAATATACAGGAACAAACTTGATGAAGGATGTATAAATGCCAGAGATGCAGAGGGTCTATCCTCGGCTTGGAAGTTTGCCATTAAAAAGCTTACAAGCAGCTTATAAACTGTAATATGATCCACATTAACCGAAACTTAGCAACTTTTATTTTTATGTTGTATTATTGTTTAAATATTGTGTTATGTTATTTATTTTTACATTTATATATTATTTACAATTTAATTCTTATTCTAAGTAGTTGATCCATTATTAGTATTTTTGATATTTTTGAATTTTGAATGTGATGTTCCATTTTAAGAGGTATTCCATATTCGTATGTTCTAACCTGAAGATTATCTATTGAATAGATCGAAAACGTTTGTTTTTAATAAACCCTCTCAGCAACGAATAAGTTACTTGATTATAAAAATATTAATTATTACTTTATAGGTACAAAAAAACTTGTAACTTTATTAACATTTTTTTGTTTAAAATTTATTTAAATTAGTTATCTCATGTAATTAAATTAATATGTTTATGAATTTTTGTTTGCTGAAATTATAAAGTATTCAGTGTATTTATACAATAATTATAAGTAAAGCTTAATTTTTAAATAAAAATATAGCAATTCGAAGAAAAGAAAATGGATGGTATGACGAGGAACATCCATTAGTGTTTCTATTCTTAGGATCATCTGGAATAGGTAAATATACATTTTGTAAAATAAAATTAGATTTGTATATATTCTTTATAAAAATGATAACATTTTTGATTTTAAAAGGGAAAACAGAACTAGCAAAACAAATAGCTAAATATAGTCATAAAGGAAAACAAGAGGTAATTAAAGTTTAATTTGATCATGAAATAAATTTAAATAAAAGCATTTTAAATTAAAATTAATTTTTATTGCAAAATTTAAAAATATTTCAGAATTTTATAAGACTTGATATGTCTGAATATCAAGAAAAACATGAGGTAAATATTTTAGTTAAAATGTAACATTCTTAATTACAGAGTTTATAAAGCTGATTCTGTAAATTGCATTTAATAAATTGAGAATTCAATTTGTATTATATGTATAATTTCAAAATCATATCATATGAAAATTTATTGTAAATAGTTTTGGAATCTGGATGAAATTCAAGTTAAATATTTTAATAAGAAATGAAATGTATCTAGATTGAATCATCAATTTAGCCAATAGTCGTTATTTAATGACAAATTATGTAATCATATCCAGTAAAAGAAAAGTAAATTATTAGATTTTTTTTCTTTTATTTGTGTTTTTTTCCTGTATATTTACACTTTTTTTAGTTAGACTAAACATACTAAGGCTGAAAATTGTTATAGATAATACAGTTTGATTTAACATTGAAACATTAAAAGTAAATTGTATATTAAAACGATTTTTAGAATTTAGTTTTCTTTAGTTTTGAAAGGATTATAATTTATGCTGTTTTTAAAGTTTATTAATTTTGAAAAGGACCCATTTTTATTGAAGAATTTGATAAACTATATAGCTAGTAGAATAAAGATATAAATCTAGCAACAGATTGGACAAATAGTTAGTGTAAGGGTAAATCAATAGCTGATTTATGTTTATTAACAATATAGGTAAATTCTGATGTGTGGTCAGATTGAATTTGATCATTCAGTATTTATATATATTTATGTAGGCATCTGCAGAGGGGGAAATGGTGCACTTGCTTCTTGGGATCAAGTAAAAACTTCCACAAATTATAATTTTCTATGGCTACATAAATATAACACACATTTATATGTAGCTGAAAAATGTTGATATATTTAATTTTTGGATTTTAAAAACTTTTACATTAAAAAATAACACATATTAAAGATTAAATACAAATTAAATTTGCAGTCTTCTTACATCCTTTCCAACTTCAGGAACACAATTAACACTAGCAGAACCTATTATTTCTTTGAGCTTTTTCTCTGCCTACAATTATATAAATTGATTAAAAGTTCTTTTTGATCCAGATTCTTGTAAAAAGTTTTCTTTTAAAACTTTTAATATTTATAAAAATCCATTCTAAAAGGACTTTTAATCTGTTTACAGTTTAATGCTTAAACAATCAAACCTTAGTTCAAAACTTTGTTTGAAAACCCATATTTTCCCTAGTTTCTGTATAATAATTAAAATTCTGAACAAGCTGCTCAGTAAGAGCTGGCCACAGATTAGAGAGAGACAGACAGTCAACTCCCTATACTTCCTATGTTAAATAAAGTTGATGGCCTGACCAATTAACAACAGGACTACTGATTCAGAAGTTAGTGGCTCCAAGATCGCCTCTCATTATTAGACATCAATACATGAATCATTGATGACATTGCTATTTAAATAACATTTCAGTGTGCATGTGGGAAATAAGTTATTTCCATTGTTTGGTACTATACACGCCACAGTTGAATTTAAATCAAATTAATTAATAAAAACTGCATTAATTGATATTCACATAATATAAATAGCATCTAAGAATTGTGTTTAAATATGTTTAAGTTAAATTTAATAACAAAAGTTCATTAGTGTAATATTACATATTTTAATTTTAATATTTATTAACCCTGGGTAGCCATTTAGTTAAATTTAAAAATAATAATTAAAACTCTAGCCTTTACAGTGAAACTAAAAATTATACATAAAATCAAAATTGATTGATTTAAATTGAAGTCAAATCAATTGAAACATAATATTTTGGAAAGTGTGGATAAAGCACTTGTCTGTCTTGATTGGTTTGGTTATAAGTTTATTTCATGCTGGCAGTCAGAGTTGAGTCTCTATTTATAGCACGTCTTTTAAGTGTTAGTTTCTGTTTCTGTTGGCAGTGATGAAAGATTTTGCTTTTTATACATAAATATATTACATATAATATTACATTGCATTTGTAGGCATTTTGATGCATGAAATACTGCTAAAAAGGTAAAAAGAAAAGGCTTATTTTGGGGATCAGGAATGGATTAATCTATTTTATATTGTTTATGGGAAAATTTGTTTCAGTTTTAGAACAACTTTTAGGAATGAAGTATGTTCAAAAACCAACATTTGACTGTACTAGAAGATTAATTTGATTGTATATCATAAGAAAAAAGCGTAAAAATCATTTTTGAATCAAACAGTACTGTAAATAAGGTAGTTGTCATGTTTTATAAAATTTAACTGTCGGAAGTTTTAAGAATGAACATAATTGCTTGCTTATATTTCATCTGTATCATTATTATTATTTTTTTTCACTTCAGTTAGATAGGAAAAATCTATTCTATTACATCTGATAGTTTTATTTATAATTTTAAAACTTTACATGTAATCTTTATCTTAACTCATCACTTTGTAATAATTTTACATCTCTTTTCAAAGTACTGTTCATTGACCTTTTAGGAACAAATGTTTACTTCTAAGCATTTTAATGTTTGCAAATACAGTACTATGATAAGCTTTATAAACTTATTTAATAATGAGAGTACTAAAATACCAGAACCCATAGTAATGTTTACAGAAATTTTATACTTCATTCTTATTTCATATTATTTTAAAAACTTTACAGGTTGCAAAATTAATTGGATCTCCTCCGGGTTATATTGGCCATGATGAAGGTGGGCAATTAACTAAAAAATTGAAGAAATGTCCTGATGCTGTTGTTCTTTTTGATGAAGTAGATAAGGCACATCCAGATGTTCTTACAGTATTGTTACAATTATTTGACGAAGTGAGTATTTAAAATTTATTTCTATTTATTAATTTATTAGTGTTATATTTGATGAATTAATGTGTTGATAATATGTTAAATAGGGACGTTTAACAGATGGGAAAGGAAATACAATAGAATGTAAAAATGCATTGTTTATTATGACATCTAATTTAGCAAGTAATGAAATAGCTAATTATGCCATTCAACTTCGTGAGGAGGCCGAACGCATTACAAGAGAGAGATATAGTGGAAAACTAGGTAAAATCTCTAAACTTCAGGGCTTGGAGTGGAATTAGTAAAATAGTTAGTTTTTATTAACTTATAAAAAGCCCTACTTTTTACAGATTTGGTTGCTATAGTTTGTTTTTGTTAACATTTCTGGAATCTTTTTATACTGGAAAATGTATATTAATATGTAATATGATTAGTCCATTGCTTTCAAATTTCAGCCATTATTTGATGCAAATTATAATGTTTTATCATTTGTCAGAAACAAAATTGAGATTTTACAGTTTGATTATATATAAATACGGTTATGTCCAAGCAGTTGGCCTGTATGAACCTCATCAATTATCTGTGACACTCCTTGTTTTAAAGGTGAATTTTGCATGAGTCCTGATAGAGAGTGGCTCCAAATGAATATACTGGAATCTGTAAATACATTTATTTAGTACAAATGAGGAAATACATTAATTTCCCATTTGTGTAAAAGAGAGAATATTTGGTTTGATAAATATTAACTGTGTAATGACAATAGTCAAAGGTCTGAAGGAGAGTTGTCTGAGTCTTTCTGTCCAATGGCAAAAAGATAATTATGCAAATGGCAACTAAGAACCTAGTTTTATGGTTAGCAGTGACAGCAGACCCAATATTTGGGAAGATGTTTTTTCTCATCCTCTGGCAACTCTCTTCTTGATTCTTGCTAATGATATGTGTAATCAGCACATATCATCAAAATGTCGACAAGTTGTTTTGCACAGAATTGTTCCTTCTTATGACAGATGTTTCCAGTAGAGTTCTTTTAAGAGTTTTGGTTTGTTTAATAAAATTTAAAGACAAAAACAAATTATATAAACAGGTAAATACTTTGTACTCCACTAAAACATTTTTTAAAATTTTGTGGATTATGATAATTTTACAAATTATCTGATAGTAATCTTGCAAGATGATTACCATATTCTGTGTTGCAAAAGTAGTTTTGATTAGAGATACATCTTAAAAGTACTAATCTAAATTAATATCATATAACAAAATTACAAATCTCAGATAACTAAATTTTTTTCAGTTGTGTCTAATATGTTCTTCATCACAAGTTTTCTTGCTTCTTATGAATTGTTACACAGACAAAAATTTAGCACATTTTAGTTTCCTTAACTAGGTTTCTGCATCAAATATAGTGCTGATTAACTTTCAGCCTTTCCCATACATTAAAATGATATCATAAAAATCAAAGTTTGAAGAAAAAAAATTGTACAAAAAGTAGATTAAATAGCAAAGAGTGATTTAAATTGGAAAATGAAAGATGTCAACAAAACTCCAGTAATTGTTTATTGATATCATAACATTATAATTTTTTTTAAATTTGTAACACTAATAATGAATGTGTGTTTGAATAATTTATCCAGAAGATGCATGTAAAAATTCAGCTGCTTATTTAAACACAGTAAGACCTTATTTAGCTTCCTCAATTAATGTTAATTCAATATAAAGCAGTCTGCTCAAAGCCTAAAAAAACCCAAAATTTATGCTGATTAAAATTATTGTGGCATTTCATGATTCGTATATTCCCAAACACGAATTAATCAACAAAAGGTGGCAATTTGTCATAGTGCTGTACTTCCCCGAAAATCTATGTTTTTGTACATTGTGTTCATTAGCAGTGAAACAGTGTCCACATTACCAATACGATTTGCGTTGCATATAATGTTAATTTATGTGCGAATTATCTAGATTTTGAAAGGAGTGCAAAAGCAAGATGAGGTGTTTTGGATGCAATCTCATGCTACCGAAATTCCCTTGACAAGAGAAAAAGAAAGAAACAAATGACACTAGACGACTTCATTGCAAAAAATCAAGAATTTCAGAAGAGTCAGGACCTTTATCAAAAAAATGAACTTTATTTCTGTGTGCATATGTTTGTGTTATGTAACATATATTATTATGCAAATTAATATAAAAATAACTTAAAATTAAAGTAAAATTTGTTTATTTTTGGTTGCATGTTTCCCTTTCCCTATTTGCAATGTGTTAAAAGGACCTCATATAATGCTGTTTGTTGTCTAAGAATGCATTCTAAGTGCAAAATGAGGTTGTACTATATATCTAAATGATGATAATTGTGAGACTTATGAAGTTCATTGTTTAAAAACATTATTTCTAGAATTAATATGAGTATGTAACTGTTTATCAAAAAACTGGGAATTTATATTTAATATTTCTTATTGTGAGAATTGGAAAATTGTCTTTTAAAGATTACAATTAGCAATTATGTTTTGGATTGGATATATACAGCATAATCTCAAAGTTTACTTTATCTGTAGATTTTTTATTTTAAAGTTTTCATTTACTTTATAAAATTCAATTTTACTAATATAAATATAACATTAGTTCTGATATATATTTTTGTCATTCATTTGAGATTTTTGAACTTTTATAGAATTCTATTGTCATATTTCCAATCTGTATTTGAATTACTACTACTAAAAGCAAATTCCTATTTATTTTCAATATTCAGATTACTAGACATTTGATTTCTCAGCAGATTGTTTTATACCATCTTCTACTATAATTCTAAAAATTTCATTAAAAAACTTTAATTTTCCAATTTTTGGGTTCTTTTAGTTGATCAAAGTAAAAAAATCTTATAAAAACACTTGTTAATGAGAACAAATTGTACAAAAACAAGTTGTTTTGTGTCATTAACAAGAAGAAAATATTTTTTGTAGTTTTTTTCCAGTTATAAAAACACATTTTCTTTCTCTAAAAGATAAGCTATTTATTTATTCACTTACAACTACAAAGAAAAATGGTGGTAATATAAAATTTGTATTTTGAATGACCTCCTTTTTTTATTTTTTTGTTACTTTCAGTTATTATTATGCTATTTTTTTAGGGAGAAAAAAAGCACTCCTAGCCCTGAACTTCTTTATTTAGTCTTTATATAAGCTATTGTTCATTTTTATTTTTTAATATTTTCTAGACGATATTGAAATGACAGAAAGAATTACAATATCCAAACAGTTCAAAGAGAAAGTTGTTCAGCCAATTTTAAAGGTAAATAATTCAAATATTTATTTTTATTTTATTTTATTTTTATTTTAATGAGTTTTATTTAAATTTTATTCTAGAAACATTTTAGGAGAGATGAATTTTTAGGGAGAATTAATGAAATGGTTTACTTTTTACCTTTTTCAAGATCTGAACTTCTGAAATTGGTATCGAAAGAACTAGAATTTTGGGCTAAAAAGGTAAATGGAAAAGCTAATTATTAAAATTAAGATGAATTAGAATTTTTTATATGCAGGAAATTAGTAAGTTGATCTGGTAACAATGTGTTCAGATGATGATGGATATTCATGTGTCATATTTTAATAAGTGATGTTATTTGGGAATATGCTGAAAACAACTGTACTTAACTGCTGTACTTAATTAATATTAAAAAAATAATAATGTAATATTGTAAATACAGGTATCCCTTTATTAACGTGGTTAATTAATCTCTTGATGTTACTATATATATCAAAATTGTGTTAATCAAATATAGTGGTACTTTGCTACTTCACCACCTGCTAGAACAAATTTTTGGTTAATAACAAATAACATAGATATGTTAAAATAAAATTAAGTAAAGACAGCTGTTAAAGCTGCATTAATTAAAATTTCTGCCATGTATAATATTGTGATAACATATTGCTCTTTTTAAAGAACCACATTTAAAAAATTAAACATCCTGCTCTGACTAATGTAAAATACACATATAAAATAATTCTAATCACTTAATTTTATATGACATATTAGGCCAAGCAACACAGTGCTTCAATTCAAAAAATATTAAAGAATAAATTATTAACAAATTAATCAATTTTTGTTATAACAAACAGATTTTAATTGAAATCTGCTTATCATTTTAAGATACTGAAAAAAGTATAATGATAGCTCACATAACATAACGTAATAAAACAAAATTAATTATGAATTATAATATAAAGTATATAAACTTGTAATTTGATAAGAAATGATAGCATGATTGTTTGATTTATTAGTAAATAAATAAAATACAGAATTTAATAAAAACATTGAAGCTGAAAACATGAAGTTTGGTTAAAGTTTCCATTTTGTTATAACAACAGATTTCTTTTTCCCCCTCTATGAAATCAGTATTTTCCTATCTGATGGTAAATAGTAAAATTTTTTTGCGCTGTGATATCTTCAGTTTAATAGTGTTTTAAGAATTAAAAATATCATATTGTTTCTAATTTTAAACTTCTAAATACTACCAGAGTACATGTGACTATGAAGATTTATTTTAATTTAAACAACACAATCAATCTAGATTTGACATTTTTAAATACATTTCTGTTTAATTATTATTATTTCTATAACAGAGTTTCTTAAATTAAAAATGAAATTATTATTTTTATTATAAAGTTCTACATGACATTTTCACATAAACATAATAATTTCAGCAATTTCAAAAGCACTTTATTTTAAAATTATGTGGATATTTTTAACTTTTTACGTATTTAAAATTTTACTTACGAAATAGAGAAAATGCATGATGATGATTTAAACTTGAATACAGTTTTTTGAAAATTTACATGGTATTTTAATTTTATTACAAAAATAGGCTAAAGAAAAACATAATATTGAATTATCTTGGGAAAAGAGAGTATTAGAAGTTTTAGCTGATGGATACGATATTCATTATGGAGCACGCTCTATCAAACATGAGGTATTTCTTTGTTTTCTTAAAAACAATTTACACACCAAAGAATTAATTTTTTTCTTAACGATTTACAGGTTGAAAGAAGAGTTGTTAATCAGCTTGCAGAAGCACACGAAAAACAAATGATTAAACCAGGATGTAGTGTGCATATTATTGTCGAGGAAAGCTTATTGGAATCTAAGGATAATCTTCATTCTGGGAAGTTTCCAAAAATAAAATTAAAATTACATGAGAAAGGACAAAAAGGAAAAGGAAGCATATTAGATTTACCCTTGAGTAATAGTTCACCTCTAAATATTGCTTATTTTATGTAATTATACAACAATCTAATTAATTATGTAATTATACAAATACAAAAATCTACATGGAATATTAAAATATTTTAGAAATTGTAATGACTTGTCCATATAAATTATTTTCATTTTTAAATTTATTGTAACATTGCATAAAACAGAAAACTACTGTATAAGCATATTATAATTTTAGCCAACACATTTATATTGATTTTTAAAGGTTTTAAGGGTATTTTTATTATATAGTATGAATAAATGTACAAATACTATTGCATACGCTATAGAAAACATCCAATAGCGTTTGTATGACATCAGCAGGTTTTTTGTTTTTTATTCAGTAGAATTTTTTATATATAACTTTTTTCGGTACCCCGTATTTTAATAGCATAAAAATCGGAAAATTTGTGTTATATTTAAATATATGTGGCACACATGTAAACAACCCAGGAAAGCTGTCACCAGCTGTTCTCAAGGTCAACCAGATTGTAAACAATGTAGACTGCACATGTGAAATTTCATGCCTTGTTAAATGATAAATAGTCGACCCCCCCATAACATTGTTGATAATGCCATTTTATATGAATTCCATGTTGTACAAGTCACTTAGATTTTACAAATACGTGAGCTGTTCACAGCCCGGCACACATATTTGTAAAATCTAAGTGACTCATACAACATGGAATTCATATAAAACAGAATTATCAACAATGTTATGGGAGGGGTCAACTGTATAGCTGCAGGGAGTGTTTTTCTATTAAATAAAAAAAAACATTTTTTAAAATTATTTTTAACTTTTTATATATATATTTTTTTAAATAACTTTTTTAATAAAAAAATTTAATTATGGTAATTAAAGCACAGATTTAGTTTGGATACCTCTGTAGCAGAGAGGTTAATAATTTCAAATGTTTTATGGACAAATTATACAGTCGGTCTGCCAAAAATTCTCGTACTTTGGAGTCTGCTTGCAAAGACCTTGTTACCAGTTTCAAAAAATAGGACATGTTCTTGAAGTGAGATGTGTTGTAAGCAGTTTTCACACCATAATGGCCGTATGGACATCTTATCAAGCAATCCATAAACATTTAAAAGATTCATCAGAAACAAATTGTGACAATACTGACAAAGTAAAAAAAGCTATATTCAGCAGACTGAAGAAAAAACTTGAAAGCCCTGAATTGCTTGTAGATTTGGGATTAATGGGACATATTGGAGGAATTGTCTGCTCTATCGAAACAACTTCAATCTCAAAAAATGACTTTTCCTAAGGCAGAGCATCTTATCTTATTAATTAAGTTAAGAACAATAAGAGTTATCGAAAGTTTTAAAGGGAAGCCTGGTGAAAAAATGCAGACAGCTTTAGACTGCAAACTGAAGGGCAATTTTCAAACCATAATGCTTATTCCAAATTGTCAGTTAAAATTGTCAGGATTAATGCAAACCAATTCATCCAAGGTGTGGCAGACAGAATGAAAGCAAGACTCTGCACTGAATCAGATAGCAATGCTCAAATGCTTGAGGATATTTTAATAATAGAAATTGCAAACAAACACCTGCTATGGAGAAATTGAGGTAAGGATTTGTCAGCACTTCCATCTAGATGAACTTAATTCTCGCAGTCCTTGCACAGCTTTAACTGCTGACCTTGCTGCAAAATTCATACCAGAAAATTTACACGCTGTGGCTACTTTGCCTTGTTCTACGGCAGAATGTGAAAGAGAATTCAGCTTAATGAGCAATGTAATCACAGATTTAAAGTCATCTCTTCTGCTCATTAAATGTGTCAAGTTTAATGTTTATAAATGCAAACAGTCTGCCTTTACATCTGTTCAAACCTGATAAATTCATTAAATTGTCTAGCCACTGTTCTGCTATAGACAGTAGAGTTAAGAAGAGCCATGTTGCTTCAGCTACCCATGACGAGAAAAAAGTTCTTTGGGACGTATTTAATTAAGTAGTCAAATTTGAACTTTAATTTCAGTATTTTTGAAGTATTGTAATTTGTAAATTCCTACAGATAATAATAAATTGAAACGTGTATTTTACGCCGACAGTACCTTGCTATTAGATTTTTCAATTTTGCTGGCAGGAGAGATGGCAAATCAGGACGAGATAAAACATTAGGGTCAATGTCGACCAGAGTATACAGACTGGTTTTTACCAATACAGCTGTGGTTTGATGATAAAATATGTCTATGTCAATATTTACTACAGCTTAAAGGAAACTTTAAAATTGCATTATTTTATATACTAGAATTGTCAATGCAAAATTGCCATTTTGATTTTATAATTTTATAAATCAAAAAGTATATGTTATCTTTGAATTCCAGAGAGATGAATTAATTTTTCTTTTAAAATTACTTGCTTGTTTTTTTATTTTACATGATATTTTGTCTAGTGCAGAAACTTTAACTCTGATAAAAATCAAGTAATACAGTAGAGCGTCATTTATCAGAAAGCATTCCAGTTGGCAAGTTTAAATTTTCGCTAGTGCTGTGGCGCTGCAATCTTTGGCTATATCTTGGGCTAATCCAATATTTTTTTGTTGATGTGTGTGTTTTAGCTGGCAGCACTGGCACTTTTGTGTGGTGTTTTTCTGAGGACTGTGTGTCGTGCTGAATCGAACGTTTTTGATACTAGATTAACTTCTAAAGTATGATTTTTTTTGTTTTTATATTTTTCAATATATTTATTTTGTTTGTAAAAAATAAAGAAATAATTTTTAACGATACAATAGNGTTCTTTTAATAGTTTCTTTACTTTGTAATGCTTATCATTTTTTAAAGGATACACACAAAAGTTATCCAGTAATTAGATTTTAAATGGGTCATATTTTATAGTTGAAATGAATCTTCTGTCAATTCTTTGTTTTGGTTATTAAATTGTATTAGAAGGTTCATTTTTGATGTTTTATTAGTTTGTGTTCAATTAAAAGAATATTTATATATTTGAATTAGTTTTCACTCAAACATCTTGTTTTTAGCATGTTCTGTGACCAAAGATAGTGATTGATAAAATGAAATGTTTTATATTTATGTATTGCAAGTAGTAAACTGCAAATTGGAAGTTATGAACTAAAGTTAGCAATGCAGAAACTAGTGTTGTGGAAAGAAATTTTGTCTGAAGAAGTCGTCTATGTTGTATAATGTAATAAAAATGTTTTGGTTGTATAACAAAATGCACGATATATTGCTTTTGAATAAAGACAGTAAATTTATATTACTAAATGTCTAAAATGGAACTATTTCCGTTAAGTGTCAGAAATCGGGGTGTTATTACGTGGTATGGTTACCGTGTGAGACGTAAGACGACCGTTTCCGAACTTACAGAAATGGAGAACGGTGTGTTTGTGTTGACGGGCTACATTGTACTGGTGGATCTGGACAACTTTATCTGTTGTGTGTATTTTTTGGTGTCCCTAAATTACTTTTTATGCAGAGGAATTGGGGAACGAATTGATATATTTAAAACTAGAATAAAACTAACCTGCTTTGAGTAAAAATGTGTTGTATTATTTATTGAGTGACTTGTGTCGTAACGTGTTTTGGGCATGCTTATAACTTAAATGCAAATGCATTGTAATTCTAATATAATAATATAAATTTGAAGCTTATGGCATTATTTGTTATTAATTTTTGTCGTTTTAATAATTAACCTTTGTAACTATGAAACACTGTTAAAAACCATTCAATTATAAAAGACACTTTCCATGCTTTTCTGCATCATATCTTTATTAGAATGCATGTTTTTGGCCTCTTCTTGGGGTCTGTATCAGGTTGTAACGAATATCCAAATCAAATGTTTAACACATTAAGTGCCACATGTTGCAAATATGCAACATGTGGCACTTAATATATTAAAGCCATTTAAAATCTTTTGAAAAGCAAATAATTCTTAAGCTAACCCTTTAGTATACTGACACAGTCAACTCCCATTAATGCTAAATTGCTAGAGGAACAGTAGTTAATAATTCTGGTCTTTTTGTGCTCTCTGAGCAGTAAAGAGCCTAAAGCCACTGAAAGGAAAAAAACTACAAATTTTTTATAAAGCAAACTAATAGTTTTCATAGTCAAGGTCATATAATTTAGGGAGTTAAGGTTTAATAAGTGATTGAAATCTGAATAATAATATTTTGAAATATTAAATACAGTTAAATTTAATTTTTTTATGTATAAAAACAAAATGTTCTAAATCCAGTGTTCATCTCCAGTAGATAAAAGCAGTAACACCCCAAGAAGGTATGGATGAAAGCAAGGAAGACGTCTGTATGTCATCAGTTCCTTTTTAGAAATTCTTGTAACTTGTAATTTTAATTGGATATTTTTTTGTGTTTTTTAAAAGGACTTTTTAATTTCTGGTGACCAGTAGCCTAAAAAGAAAGGTCAGTCGCCAAGAAAGTGTGTAGTCTGGAACAAGAGATAAATAAATGGTGGTCCCTTTCTGGGCAGACTGTCTTCAGAAACCCATTCTAAAATTATTTTCAAATCAAAATGAGGAGGAGACAATATTTGCCATTTCAGTGTGGAGCAGTATATCAGAGTGGTTAAACAAAAAGCTAAAAGATATCTATGATTTTTTTTTCTGTTGAAGATTGTTTGAAAAAGTAGAAAATACTTTTTGGTGCAAAGTAGCCAAACTTGGCATCACTATACACACACACAAACATGTAAACTAGCATGTGTTTACATAGGACTGCATCCATTTAAAGGAATGAGTGTCCTTAAACTTTAATCCTATTTTCTGAGTATAGTAGAATGGTCGGCTGAAACCAGATGTTTGAATTGCTTTACAATCAGAGGTCAAACCTGTCTTTGCTTACTAGGAGAAGAAAATCTCTTCTACTCAAAATGGAACATTTATTATAGTACCCCTTTTTATTGTTTACATCAAAACGTATAAAAAGCAACCATTATTGCAAATAGGGTTATTTCTGGAGAGTTGTGAAGGTAATTTACAGTTTGGTTTAACTAATTCTGGTAAAATTTTTGTTTGCTTTATCATGTAAAAATTAAAGTTGTGACAATGGTATTTTACCAAGGCAATGGCAAAATTCACTTTATTGATATTCATTTTAAGGTGAGTTGACTGTAATAACTTCTCTCTCCAATACATTTTAATTATACATTCTTATTTTCTTTGAATGTTTAAAAATGATACTAAATATTCATTTTAAACTGCTTGAATGGATTTCTGAACTGAACAAGATTAGAGATGTTAGCATAAAAATTAACATACATATAAGTTAATCCAAGAACAAAGATCAAAATTTTGTGTATGATTTTGAATGTGTGTTTTCATTCAGGTGGCAAGTTCTATATTTACAACAAACTCTTGTGTCTTTCTATTATAACATTTGTATATGTTACAGTCAAAACCCGTTTTTAGTTAGAACGCATTTTAACTAGTTGAAACTAGTTTATACCGAATGTTTTTGTTAAAACCCGTTTTGTCTAGTTAAAACTAGTTTTAACTCAAATTCATTTTTGACTAGCAGTAAATTCAACTAGTTTTAACTCAAATTCATTTTTGACTAGCAGTAAATTCTAGTTTTAACTAGACAAAACGGGTTTTAACAAAGACATCCAGTATAAACTAGTTTTAACTTGTTAAAACGCATCCTAACTAAAAACTGGTTTGACTGCAACGCATAGAGTGATTCGGGGTAAGATGGTAAGCGGGGGAAGATGCCTAATTTTTGATATTTTCAAACGGTGACGTCACATATTGTCATGTATTTGTATGATGAATCGTTGGGCCAATATTGAGTGCGGAAAGCTGTAGTTGGCTACCGTTACTTCATTTTCTACATCCGAGAAGAATAAAAGCTAGATAAGAACGAAGTTTTTGTTGTGAAATGTTTCTAGAATAATTTTAAACTAAAAGTTAAAATGGAATTTATTAAAAATTGCTAAAAACAATTAATGTGTGATGTAGTTAAGGTTCTAAAGTTTCCATTGTCAGCTACCGCCGATCCCGATCGGACATGCTGGAGCACGTGACTCTACTAGGCATCTTACCCCAACAAATGGAAAATATGCCACATTTTTCTTGGGGTAACGTGCCTATTTTTTGTTAATTGATTTCCAATATGCCTATTTTTAATAAACTTTTGTTTTCTCGTTTTATTGCAGGATATGCATAGAAATTATATAAGGACTTCTCAAAAAAGTTTTTGGACTGAAAAAAGCTTTCAGCTAGCTATAGAACACGTTAGAACGGGCGGAAACTTAACAATACTTATACTGTGCTGTTATACTTACTATGAAGTACTTTGTACTACATATGCAATAAATTAAATTTGGTTAAGAAATTCAAAAATTAATTTTAAGCAATTATATTTGTTATCTTACCCTAATGGCATTTGGCATCTCACCCAGATACTTGGGGTGAGATGCTTAAAATGCCAGACAGTGAAAAAGTCGTCATTGCAAACACAGTATAGAATTTTTTAAAATAAACTCCAAACTTTTATTTGAAAGACATACTCCAGAATATGATATTTTCATTAGAGGGCTCCTAAACTCAAATTAGCGCTGTAATTTTCTTCATAAGCAAAATGTTAGGCATCTTCCGCCGAATCACTATACATAACTTTATTTCCCCCAAACATATTTATGTAGCTAAAATTAGTTTTAACTAATGTTAAAAGTTAAAACTAGTTTTATCTAAAGTCAAAACATGTACAGCAGTAAATTAACTAGACAAAACCGGTTTTATCTAGTTAAAACTAGAATTTACTGTAGTCAAAAATGAATTTGAGTTAAAACTAGTTTTAACTAGACAAAACGGGTTTTAACAAAGACATTCAATATAAACTAGTTTTAACTAGTTAAAAAACGTTCTAACTAAAAACGGGTTTTGACTGTAACATATATAATAATAAAACTAAAATTGTA
Source organism: Centruroides sculpturatus (assembly GCF_000671375.1). NCBI lineage: Eukaryota > Metazoa > Arthropoda > Arachnida > Scorpiones > Buthidae > Centruroides > Centruroides sculpturatus. Next base: position 547,410 of record NW_019384517.1, read on the forward strand.
TTTGTCCAATAAAAATGATTATTAAAGCATTATATATATATACTTTATTAATCATTTTATTGGACAATGTACAGTGTAAATTATTATGTATATTTATTCTTTAAAGCTGTAATATGTATATTTGAAATTTAATGCCAATATAATGAAATTAGAAATTTTATTCAGAGAGGATTGTTTCCTCATATCAGGATTACTCAACAATAACAAAATTTCTTGTATTCATTAACAATTTCTCAAATTCTATAAAATTAGGTATACCATATCAAAGTTAAAAAAAGACCTTCATGGATTTTTTAAAATTCAGTTCTTGAGTGACAGCAGAATTTTCCAATGGGCAAGATCTACAAAAAAAATGCAAAAAAGTTACTATTTTGTAACATTAACTTACATACTTATTTACAAAAAATGCTTGAAATGATTACTTAATAACTGCAGATTAGAATTCATGTAAAAAACTTAGTGGTCGATTCTATTAACAATTAATAGCCAAACTGCAAATCATGCAAATCACACATCCATCCAAAGAAAACAAGATTCAGAAAGAAAAAGTTCTCCCTGTGGGATCTTGAACACATTCTTCAGTATTTATTTATTTTTTTTATTGTAATGGGTAAACAAAGTCTTATTATTTATTGTAGATGGTTTATTTTACTACAAAATAATACACAAACATTAAAAATTGCTATCAACTAAGAATTTCAATAACAGAGCAGGCTTACTGTTGTTATTCATTTAGTTTTCTTAATCTAAGTTTTTGATTCTTCATCAGTGGGTTGTTCTGGAGATTTATCATAACATTTTGATAAATTAGCTGAACTGAAGTCAAACCCTGGATTCTGTAAATTAAAAAGAAAGTATAAAACTATGGATAAAATTATATTTACTAACAATGATTAAATCTAGTACAGTGGTGCCTCATACTTCAAATTTAATTTGTTTCAGGAAGCCAGTTGAACTGAACTCAGATTGATTTGGACTTTGAACATCTGAATTGTTCAAAGTCTGAATCAATTTTCCCATTAGAAATACTATAATGGAAAGTGAAAATCCATTTCCAGACCCTAAAAAATACCCAATTTAATAAACTTAAACAGTAAATACACATAATTTAAGGTAAAAATAATTAAATGCCTTAAATAATAACATGAGAACAATAAAGTACTATATAACAAAATTTATTGATTGCATGTCTTTGACTTCAGTATCTTAACCCTGCGTTAGTGCACTGAGTTTTTTTTCGGCATTAGTGCAGTGGGGCGTTTGTCCACCCCAACATTTTTTTGGGTCCATAAACCATGTAAGTAAAAATTCATAAAGATTTACTCATTTATTTGGTAAAGGCATGTGTCATTATACATATGATTATATTCAGGTATGATTACATATTATATTAGTACATAAATCCACGAAAATAAAAAACAACATTTATCAAAACTCATTACATTAGATCTTATTATTAAACCAATAGTAAAAATCTAAATTGTTTTTTAAGCATTTTTGTCACTCTGATTCAATAGCTGACATTGTACTTTGGCACTCAGTGCAAATGACAAGCAACTTGCTATGTTTGGTATTTTCTCAATGTGTTTATGAAAGTCAGCCATTTTGAATTAAAATAAACTTAAATTATTTTTATTCACATTGATTATTATATCTATATTATAAATAATAAATGTGGTCACATTATAGTTATTTGAAAAATAAAAAAAACTAAATAAATATTTGTAAAATTTAAAAAAAAACGTAATTAATACTGTGGGGTGTTTGGACACCCCACTGAGAACTGTTGTTTTTCTTTTATTGGAATTTCTGCAGCATCGTAGTAATTTCTGAGCATGCTCTATACATAAAATGATGAAGCTACTGAAGAGGACACAAATATTTCTTGCGAAATCTATGAATAGTGCAACTTCTAAAACGTTGGGGGTGAAACACCCCACTGCACTACCCCAGGGTTAAACATGGCCACCAGATCCACCACAGAAGTACCACTTTGCTTCATGACAAGTTCCTTTTTAATTTTAATCATCAATGCTACAACCATCCTCTTAGGCTTCATTGCTTCCACACACTTCTTGGATGCCATGGCTATATATATAACAAAACACACCAAAAATAAAGTGAAAAGAAGCACCGAAAACACAAACATAAAACAAGAGATGCTTTCACAGCGAGAGTACTTAGGCACACCACAGATGACATTTATTTAGAAAGCTTATTTTTTCACTGTGCACATAGTTCAAATGTAAAGCATCATTTGAACTCTAGATTGAATTTAGCATTCAAACTCTGGATCATTTGAAGTACGAGGTACATCTGTATTATAAAAATTACTGTTTAAGAACTGAGTTTGTTATTATTTTGAGTTTTTCCTTTTCAATTTAATTGCAATCCACTATTTAAAAAAAAAAATAAAATTGTATCCACTATACCACTACAAACTACTAAAAAAAAGATTTTAAAATAAAAAAGGTATGATAAATAAATTTTATAAAGTACAAAGATTACATCTCACTTTGTCATAAAAAGTAAAAATTAATCACTTCTTTAAATGCAGATGATCTTGTTTTGTTTGCCTTATTTCAGCAGTTTCCAACTTATTTTTTATCGTGGAACTCTGACAATTTTTAATGATTATAGATAAAACATCAAATAGAAACACAAAAACAAATCATTGAAAATGAAAAAAAAAATTAATAATGGAAAGCAAATATTATTACTTAATTCAAACTAGTCATTAATGTGAAGGGTTAAACTTCTTTTCTTTCAATATTTTAAATAGTGCTAGTGTATGGATTTGTACCTTTGTTGGTATCCACCTTTTCAATCTCTGTCACTAGAAACATTTGAAGTACTTGCTACATTTTTCTTCAAAACTCCTCTTGGCCAATGCTCCATGATTTTTTAATTTGGAGTATACACAATACTAAAATCACTACAAATTTCTACGATTCTCACTACATTTTTATATGAAAAATACTTACAATAGCACAAAACGATTGCAGTGCAAAACTAATAATCTTTGATATGACCACTTGTATGCTGTATAGTCTCTCTACAACACTACTGATGATGAGAAAGTAATTACAAATAACTCTAGCATGTGTATAGGACATCATAAGAGGACTTGATCTGAGACTAGAGCAATTACACTACACATCCCAAATCTGCACTGGGACATTCATACATCACTAGGACTCAATGGGTTTTATTGTGGAACACGAGTTGGAACCCTTACCCTATTTGATTGCAAAAGCCAACTAAATCAGTGACCCATGGTAGTAATCTATTATTGAATTGCCAGTTTATTTTTTATGCATTGTAATAATTACTATTACTTAGTGTTTTAGATGTAAACAGATTATGTGTGTGACTCTATATTAAAACATATTTGAATACAAATATTGTTAAAATATGAAATAGTGCTGTTTTATTCCTTTGCAAATAATGTGAATTATTTGTCATAAAGGCATTCAAAGGATAAAAAAAATGTTTAATACTTTCAAAATCCTTGTTTTAAACTTCTAAATTACCATATTTACTTGCATATAAGACAAGATTTTATTCATTAAGCTTAATAAGACAGCTTAAAAAACATTTTTTACTGGATGCTCACCCTCTTGTGTTTAAAAACAAAAGTATTTTATCAGGGTCATTTGAATCCTTCTTGTGTATTATCAGGAGTAAAGGTGAATAGCAATAGGAAAAGCAAAGCTTTTGAATTAATTCCAAATTGAAATTCCAAAATCACATGGGGAGCCCGATATAAGTTTTAATCCATTCTTATGTGAAAACAGATGATTATTTGGAAATCAGAATTTGGAGAAGCTCATAAGTATAATCGATGGAGAGTGGATTTGACTGTTAACAATTGTCAAAAAAGGTTTCAGATTGTCCAGCTTTACATGAACAAATTATGTTGTCGATTTTACAAGATTTTTCTGTAAAATTTAAAATGCCAGTAATTTTTGCGGGACAATGTGTGCATGTACGTATATGTGTATTTGATATTTAATTTGTGATTAAACAAAATAAAATTAGAATTGCATTAATAATTCTAATTTTCTTTATTTTGATCTTTAAAGTCACACCTCATCCTATATGCAAAATTGTCTTGTAATGCGAGTAAATATGGTATTATAAAAACAGTATATTTTTAATGTAGATTATGATGGATCCATTAAATTATTACATTAATTAATATCAAAAGTTAAAAAATTATACAGTAAAGCAAGATTTAAAAAATTTTCACTGCAAGAAGTTTAAATTTTATTAATCTTGTACTAAAATACTTACTTCTATTTGAAACCTTTCAAGGTCCAACTGTTTTTGCATTTCAACAAATTCCGATGAATTAGGAGCATATTGACCAACAAGCAAAGATTGCCATATATGTTCAGTGTTTGGAGGATCTGATTTTACTAATAATATTGAGATACGCTTTCTTTCTTCTGTAAAAGAATGATTAAGTATTAAGGCTGATTATAACATTATTGATTATGCATGAAATCACCAGCAAAAATTTATTGCTTTTTCTATAGGAAAATCCTTTTCCAAAAGTTTTCAAAAACAGAAGTAGATTTTTGCATTAGAATCTTATTTAATTTTTATATTAATGTATCTTCAGAATTTTGAAAATTGAATTCAAGTTTACAGAATTAAATCAAATTATAACACAAAGCTGGTTCTATCTGCTTCCATTTTTTGAGAATTTTTGGAAAAGGATTTTCCCCATAGAAAAGAATTAAATTTTTATTGTCATTTGATGGAGATTGCATGATTAACAAGAGGTTACAATTAGTCTTAAGTGAAAATTTATTTGAAATTTAACTAAATTTTAATTATTTACATACCAAGTACCCATGTACTCTCTTCTGCTCTTACAGTACGACGAAGTTTACCCTGAAAAAATTGAATTATTTAAGTGGAAATATTAATGACTGATTAACTGGATATTTTTGTAATTAAAGCACTAAATAATTATTATGATTTGATATGAGGCAGTAAGTATATTAAGGTTATATGGCCAGCCATAACTTCATGACAAACAGGTCTGAATTGCAATGGATAACTAACTTCAGCAAGGAATGGGAATTACATTGCAATCTATATTATCCATGATGGGTTTGGATTAGTTTTGAACCAGAATCTTTTATTGTAGTAGTGTGATATCTTATAACATGGTCATCTGTCCAATGATTATTACAATCGATTACTATAAACAATTATTTAATATAGTATAATATAGTTAATTTATTAACCTCAATAGTTATTTTTCTGCTTTTATTATTTGTTGAAGTGTCATTCAAACAGAGCAATTAAGAATTGAAGATATTTTTCATTAAAAATAACATTATTCTTCAGATAATTATAGTTTAATATACAGCAGTGCCTCATACTTCAAATTTAATTTGCTTCAGCAATTCATTTGTTTATGCTGTACCAATGCCAAGTTGGATTTTTTAATATGATTTGAATTGTTTGTATTTTAAAGGTGTTTTCTGTTCTATTATAAAAACCTGATAATGATCTTTAAATAAGATAGAAAGTATTCACTTATTACATTTTGTTTTTTGTTACTGGATTTAAGTCTTTTTTGAGTTAATTACAGTAGTATCCAGTTTTTTGCAGTAATTAATGAAAGATTCTTTCTCCTAACATTCTTGCAACCTCTCATTAAATCTAAAATTTTAATTTTTTTTCCACTAAAATACACACTTTACAGCTTTACTTTGGCTTAGAGTTACCAGCATCATTAGCTTTGCATTTTGGTGTCATACTTATAAAATAATTACCATAAACAAAACAAAGTACTGATATTACATAGTATACAATATCAGTGCTTTCCTTTGTTTCATTTGATATGTTACAAAACAAGTCACAATAAAGCTTTTCCAGAATGAGAATGAGTATGGCTTTAAGACCTTGAAAAATGGCACTGATTTAACACCAATAAAGAATTTTTCATTTTTGTATTTTCCTTTTTTTTTTTTTTTGGATTGCCAATGGTGTAAACCTGAAATCGCATATGGCAAGGCAGCACATGGTGGGGTCCTACCATACACAGGAATTCAGACAATTTTATGATGACTAAGGAAGAAAAATAAACAATGGTGCAATCTGATGTCATCAAAGACTTGTATGAGGAAGGGTACAAATAAATTCCTCTGTCCCATTAACTGCTGACATAATACTTGAATGATACAAGGAGAAAAAAAACTGTGTGTGTGCAAAGAAGTTTTAAGACACCTATTTTTGTGTCCAACTTCAATCATATTTATTAACTGGATAAAGCCTGAATTTTAAGTTTCATCCTTGCTACATTTATCTGTCTTTGGGCAACATCAGCTTTGTACACTCACAGCACAAATAAAGTCCAAAAGGAATAGATTGTTATTTGCTTTAACCAAAAGCTCAGATAAAGTTAGCATCAGCCGGTTAATCCTAGCTTTATCCAATTTATGGGCTTTAGTCATAACATACATGTATATAATGTACAGATTATACAATTTTTCCTAGTAAACAGTTCAAAGAAGCCTTTAATTTTAAAAATATCATTTAATTTTTAAGTGTTTGGCGGAACCAAAAGATCAAAGAAAATTTTGGAGTGGCTTATCTCGAACAGACATTCACTCCTAACTCATAGTGTTTTTTTAATGTTTTTACTTATATGCGAATGGATTACAATCCTAGTGAAATAGCAATGGTGCATGGCAAATAAAATCACGTCTTATTTTTAATTATTATTTTTACTGTTGACAATTAATGGCTTAAATTTTAATAATCTTCTTAAGTCGACGGGTTTTGTTATTGAATGTTACGGTATTACCGGAAACGTAATAAATGCACAGTTTGAATTCGGAGTTCGAAAAATTCTCAGGAGATACGTCATAGATGTCACGTGACCGACTGACGGCAAGAAGCCATGTGGCTACGCTTTGTACGCGTCCGCCGTCCAATGTGGAGCTCCACGACGACAATAAGCTTTAGTAATGGCGTCTCGAACGGTGCACACTTAGTAAGTAGTCCTATGATATTTTTGTTTATAGCGCTTTTTATATGGGTAGCTCCCAAAAATTGTGTGCTTTGGAAACATCTAACAAGTATGTGTCTTAAAAAGAAAACGCGTAATGATAAAAATCTATAGTTTATCAAAAATTCTTGTCTCAGCTTTTGTAAGTTCTAGAGTATATTTACGCTTACTTCAAAAATTTGTTTATCCTTCACTTTGCAGCTAATGGAATTTGGTTTGATTTGTATTTGTATCTGCTTTGGTAAAGTTCCTTCTTCGACATCCACTTCTAAGAATACTTCTCCTACAGTCTGCCACCACTTCCCCCACGGCGTAGAAACCGTCACAACATTTCTTTTCTCGTCAAAATGACTTAACGACATTCCTTAAAATCAAGTTTACTTTATCAATATCTAAAACTTCGAGAATCTTCCACACTTCCAGTAATCTAATAAGCATTTAAAGGATTATGTCTATATTTAACAACAGATGGTGCAGAACTGCCAGTCTTATAATAAAGTCTGCTCCAAAAAACTTAAACCTATAATTTTTTTTTATCTGTAGAATCTATAATGAAATGTTTGGAAATAGATTAAACGATTTTAATATTTTTATTAAACTTTCTAGTAAAAAGGCAACTGAGAATACAATGAAACCTGTTAATGAAACCTGAAAAGAAGACCACTTTGAGCTGGACCTGAAGTGTCCAGCTCAAAGTGGTCATCTTATGCAGGTTTCACTGAATTTTGTTTCTTTAGTTTAATAGGCGTTCCTCGGATGGTTAAAATCATATTTTATAATTATATAATTAATCACGTTAAGTGCGCTGTTAGTCGAAACAAAAGAAGTAACCCATAATCATTTGAAAAGTAAGGTCCGATTCACGAAAGCGTCATGTCGCAACTTACGACGAACGTTCGTTGTAAGTTGCAATACGACAAAATTTGGTATTCACAAAACTTGTCGTAACAGAAAATGTTGTAAATGGGCGTCGTTATATTACAACATGGAATGGGTTGTAAGTCAAGACAATTCAAGATGGCCGATGAGTATTTAGCTTTTTTTTTTTTTTTTTTATCGACGAAATACGCAGTCCATCGAAAATGTATTGTTCATTTCTTCTGTCGATCGACATTTTGCTATCGGAATTAATCTGATACTTTTGAATATCAGAGAAACAATTTTTAGTTTAATTGAGAAACTGAAACCTCCTTGAAAAGTTGAAAACACTCGTACCCCTCATGTATGGCATATTCTCTTAATCACGTTAAAATTATAAACAGGATTGTTATAAGCAATTATATAGAAATTTTACTAGCCATTTCTTTTTGAAACGCTTTTGTAATCTCTCCATTTGCATCTCTTTACACTCTTCTCTTCTTCGCAAATTAGGCATAATCTCCAACAATTACTTTTTCCGCGAGAAATGATAGTTGGATCCATGCTATCCATTATTATTATTTTTATACTCTCGAAATCAGATCACTGATATTTTGTCGTAAATAGTAAATCGGGTTACAGTGAGTTCCGTGAATTGCAGATACGATATGTCGTAAATTTGCTGTATTTATAACGTCGTATTCTCGCGACGTCGTTAACTAATGACACTTTCGTGAATCCGGGCCTGGAACAGTAGCATTCCAACAAAAAAGTTGTAATATCGGCGTGTTAAAAGCAAGCGCAAAATTTATGCCTGAAAGTTTTCGAGGGTGCTGAGTTTGAATTCTTCGGCCAAAATAATCTGATTAGTTGATCCATTAACAATTGTTATCTGTGAATAGCTAGACTTAAATCTAAAAAAAAAAATTGTATGTCTTAATTAGATTCTCAGTTAGGAGGAAGCCAAGCCTCTTCATTTTTGCAGTTTTTTGCTTCTTCATTGTGTGGACAGTTTAATGGTACTTTCTACATGGCAGCGTCCGGCGACCACGGGCGTAGACGCGCTAGCGAGCGGAGCGGACAAACCAATACAAACGAATATATACAGTATGTCCAGTGTAACTGCGTTTAACGTGCAGCGACCACCAAATGATTCTTCTGCACACGCGTGCAGGAATCAACTATCAAGAAAGCTTGATCGCCGCTTTCATTGCTCGCGCTTCCAAAGAAGAAGAAAAGCTTGAACGTCTTTTATTTCACGATACAAATAGTGAAATTCACCTAACTGACGACATTTCTTATAAATATCGTTTCTTTGCCCATAAAAAGTTTTGATAATACAACGTAGAAAACTTTTTCATGGAAAGCATTCGAAGAAGTCGTCTCGCCGCCATTTTGTAAACAGCATATATCCACTCCGGACGGGTCGTTCGTGAGCTGGACGCGCCTACAAAGATTCTATCCGCCCGCGGTTGCTGAATGCTGCCAAGTAGGACGTAGTCTAACGCAGCCTTTATTTCATACACATTCTGGATTTAGCCAAGCCTATAATCAGGACGGCTGAGAGGTGAAGGACAGAGTCAAACTGACCTTCCGTGAAAAATTCCTGAATTAGATGCGAACCCGGATTACCCAGAGCAGCAGGATGACGCTTTTACTATCTTGGCCTCTTTGCAGTCAAATTATAACATTGTTAAAAATTATACAAGTTTTAATGCCGGAAGGATAGCCCAAGCAGATAAAGCGTCGACTTACCACTCTGGAAATCTGGGCAGTCAAAAAATTTCAGGAATTTTTCGGGTATGGTCCTCTCCCCAATATGTAGGATCTCGTCCATCATCACTCGGTTGCCCAGGCTGGCAGAACCCTTGATGAGCTCGGGAAAAGACTCTTAAGGCACACAGGATGAAGAGGGGGGAAAATGTGTTCTCCGTTGCCGCTCATCGTAGTGGTGACCAGACCCTAAAGACTGGGAGGTTCGTCGTGGGTTCGCGCCACGGTCGGACAGGCTGGCTGCTTGGAGTTTTCCGGGTTTTCTCCTTGCCTATAACGACTGAATAGGAGGCCAGTTCCCCATAAAAGTCCTCCCGGAAGGCATTTATTTCCCGCGCGTACGTATGGCTGTTCGATACAGCCGGCTAATCGGTCGCCTAGCGATCATACACATACACAAGTCTACTCGGAGAAAGAGCCTACATTGAGCTAAAATCTCCATATAAACACCATCGAAGAAGAAGAAGAAAGAAAAGAAAAAAAAAAAGAGGGAAAAATGTATATTTTACTTAGAATATGTCAATACAGTAGAGTCCCGTAAACTCGACTTGATGTGGACTGAGATGAGTTTTACGGCATAACAATGATGCTAGTCTAAATAGCGGAATTTTCGTAAAGGTATTATATATACAAATTCATATAGGCTACGTATTAACTACGTACTGTACATATAGTAACTATTTCTATTTGTAGTTAAATTTTAATTTAAAAAACTGTTGACTTTTCAGGCGCAACTTTCGAGATAGAGTCATTCGCGTTGTGGCCCACCAGTGACCAAGCGGTTCCGTTCTCTGAACACTGGGAGTTCGGTCGTAGATTCGCGCCTCGCCAGGACGTACTGGCTACGTGGAATTTTCCGGGTTTTCTCCACGTCTGCAATTCCTGAATAGGGACCAGTTACCCTTAAAAAGATTTCCCGAAAGGCATCCCCCTAGTGCAGATCGTCCAAGTGTTGAGTTGCCGTAACTTAACTAAACAAACAAATATTCGCGCTGTGGCGTTTTGCGGTGACACGTTGGAAAAGGGGTTATATTCTTTGTTAACTCATGGAATTGATGTTATCACGTGTCGCCAGTGAAGAACGATAACTTATTTGATCCTAGTGTTTTTAAGTTAGAGATAAAAATCCTGCAACGAGTTGCTCAACTTTGTCGGCAACATTTAAAATTACGTGTATAGCGTCATCTGTTATGATATAAAAAGTTTTTTATAATAAAATATTTTTAATTATTATAAAATGGCAAAAATTAATTTTGAGGATAGGGAGGGGTTTTATGAAAAAAAAAAATGTAAATGCTAATAACGAGTAATCCGAGGCGCGATTATTGCTAGTTGAAACTACTGGAGATACACACGACCGTCTTTATTTCCCCATACTTTCGACCTTTAACCCCCAAAATTTAATAGTATCATTCCCCTACACAAACATTCCTGCAAAATTTCAGAAATTTTCGGCAAAAAGCACAAGAGTTACTAAACTTCAAAGAGGGTGAACAAAATCGTGCCCCCCACACTAACATCCATACATACAGAAAAATTTCCTGAATTTTTTTTTTTTTTTTTTTTTNTTTTTGACGATCGCCATACTTTCCCTCTGTTGTATATAACAGCCAGGAAAATAAAAATGAACGCAGTGGCCAAGCTGCCTTCGTATCCTGAACACTGGGAGTTCGGTCGTGGATTCGCGCCTCGCTCGGACGGGCTGGCCACGATGAGTTTTCCGGGTTTTCTCCATGTCTATAACGCCTAAATATTGGCCAGTTTCCCTTAAAAAGACCTCCCGGAAGGCATCCCCTAGGCAGATCGCCCAAGTGTTGCGTTGCCATAACTTAACGAACAAACAAAAATGAATGACCTGTGAAGAATATACTGTACCCTGCAATTTAAATGAAAATTTTTACTCAAGTTGGATGCCTAACATGATTTTTAGCAATATTTATTTGAACCATTTTTGATTTTTTTAGCACTCTTCACCCCGTTTTTTAAAATTTTTAGCATCCTAAAATCATATCCTTACAAACTGATTTACTGTTATGTATCTAACAATTTAATACTGATTATTTTTTTAATCAAAGTAATAAATAGGTTGAATTTCCCATGTTCTACGTTCTTTTAAAATAAATCGTTTTTAAACTATTTTATGACTGATATTAGAAGTATTTTTTTAAAACGGAAATATAAATCTTTCCAGTTTTGAAAAATTGGCTCATTTCGAATTAATTCATCGATCGTATGCTAAAGTACAGGTTGTCTTATTTTTTCTCTAACTCCATTTTGTGAAACGAAAACGTATCCAAATATAATGTAAATTTTATTGTATTAGTAGTGCTCGTGCGAATAATTCGAACGTATATAAAACAAAATGCGAATTCATTCGACATTTTGTTTCTGTTCCAATTTCCGGTCGCAATAATTTACTAAATTTTGGTAAATTATTGCGACCGGAAATTGGGAGAGAATTTTTGCAGCCGGGTTAATCGTGAATGTGAATGAACGCGGTTCTTCTCGATTTGTATGTGAGTTCGTTTTTCTTTTTCGGATGAGATTCATGGATTCATGGAATAAGGCAACGCAACATTGGGTTATATGCCAAGGGGCCGCCTCCCGGAGGACTCTGGGGAAACCCCTATTTCCTCGTTAGATGTTAAACACGTAAAGAAAATCCGGAAATCTTCAGCCAGCCCGTTGGTGAGGCGTAAACCTACATTCTACTGACAGTTCAATGAATTTATACACTCGCCTTATTTTTTTTCGTTCAGAGTCAATAGTGACAGATTGCCAGGTATTGTTGTCGTAAAGGAATTAACTCTTTCTGCCCTGTGAGCACTAAGAGGAATTCATTTAGCAAGCCCATTATGGGTTCGACAATGAGGCGGCCGGGTGGTGATAGACGGGGCCCGACATATCCGAACGGACCACCCCGAAAAATCCCTGGGGATTTTTCGAGCCGTCCGAATTCGATTCTGGGACCCCAGAGCGGTAGGATGCCACCTTGACCGCTCGGCCATCCGGCCGTCCTATTGTTAAGGAATGGGGTTTTGATGAACACACAAAAAAGTTGCACGGGTCAATGGACAAATATCGTTCATTAATTTCTTCTAGTCTATTCTGCAAGTATAAAAGTCACGAATTTTCTGTTGTTTGGGACCCCCTTGGAGATTAGGAGAAGGGCAACCGAGATGAAAAGGGGTATATACACATGTCCCAATGTACGGGCTCTCCTGTATACATCACCTATTGATTCGGCCGGACCTACATCGGGATGGCTGGATGGTGAAGGACGGAGCACGACGTGTTCATGACAGACCTCCAGGAAAATATTCTAGGGTTGTTCGTCCCGGATTCGATTCCGGGTCTAGCGGTAGGGTTACGTCTTAACTACCAGCTTACCGTTTTCAAGAATCCAAGATCGAATATGGGAAGCAACCCCAGGAATTTTTTCTGGGTGATCGTCCTGGCTATGTCGGGCACCGTTTCTCAGCATCCAGCCACCCTCATTATGAACCTGGCCGAACCCATAACGTGTATAGAAAAAGGCCAAAGGCCCTGTTAATATCCACAGGGCGAAATTTTTTTTTTAAAATCAAACAACGTGTCTAATAATGATACAAGTTTATACGGTATATATATGGGCACGAAGTATAATTTATTTAAACTTTTATGAAAATTTGCGTCATTATTTTATTTTTAAACGTAAATAACGTTATTACGCTTTTTATTTTGAATATTTCTCAATAAATGTATGGAGAAAGGAGAGAAATAACTGATACTCCCATTTACTACAATAAACCGATTAAACCGAAATTATGTAATAAATGGATATTTTAGCAAATACTTATAAATAAAAAATAATATTGAAACGATAAAAAATTAGTATTTACTAGAAGAAAACATAAGTTAAATTACAATAAAGTAAGCTGACCGATAGGTGATTGGTGACGTCACGGCCAAGGTTTCCACAAGCAGAGTAATCGGTGTGTTCATTCACTTCCACAACCGTGGCTGGGTATAGTTGTATACATCGGCTGAAGACATGTCCGTAACTTTTATGAAAGCTTCCACTTTTCTACACAAAAGGAACAAAACAGCATGAAATTAAGACGTCCAGCAATTGCTTTTTATGCCGGTGTTTTATTGGTTATCTTGCCTATGTTCACGATATTTGTGTTGTTCAACGGGCCGGGTAAGTAACTGTAGTTCTGTTGTGAAAGCTTTCACAAGTGACCTCAAGTTTGTTTATGAGGACAACCCGTTCTCGACAGATACGCTTCTTTCGCTTCACCATCTTAAGATGCGAATCTTATCTGAAAATCTTCTATGCAATAACTTCATTTCCGTCATCCGTTATAACTTACAAATCTATCAGCCTTTTCAATTTAGATTTTTCACTTAATATATGCTTAAAATGATAGATTGATAAGATTGTTATCAAGAGTGATCGATATAACAATTTTATACAGTATATATAATTACCTATAATTTATAATCGAAATTTTTCCTGGTCTTAAAACTTTCAAGTGCTTGAGAATGATTTCAGAATAAAACATACTATCTTATGTTTAAATACGTATTTATACATATTAGATCTATTTAATTATATATTTTAAGTATATTTTTTATTTTAATTAGTAATGATCATTATTTATTAATTTATTTAAATAATACATACCCATTTGAATAATAAGTGTGTTATAAACAAATTTCACATGGAAAAATGATGCTCTCTTTAAATTTAATAGATTCAGTTTATGAACTGTGTTGATTATTTCAATTTAAAGGAATGGTTTTATTAAAAAATTAAGATTTATTTAAAAGTTTTCTCAAACAATAAATGTAATTTCTTTAATGACAAAGTTTTGATTATGTACAAATATATATTGTGGCATTTTTTAATGTTTTCTATTATAAAATTAATTTGATTATATTTCAAATTATGTTTAACTTTTTCATAATCTGCATGTTATTAAAAAAAAGTAATAATAATAATTTGAAGTTGGCATCGACTTATATTAACATATCTGTGGTTTCAAATTTGACAGGTGTATTATGAAAATCTGAGATGGATATAATGAAAAAAATGTTGTTTTGTAATGTGTCAAAGCAGTCTAAAAATGTATATAATTGTGCTATTTATTATATTTAAATTAATTCAAATAAGATTGTAAGATAAATTTGACTAGACGAATGTTATGATTAGATCTTTGAAATATAATCAAACATTTTATAAATTTATGATTGCATTCAAGAAATTATTTTTGAAATGTTTCACATTCGTCATGAGTATTATAACTGTAGCATTTGTAAAAAGAAGACAATTAAGTCATTTTTTAAGAGCTTATTATTAATTTCTCTCATTTTTGCAATAATATAATCTTCATATCAAGGAATTAAAATTAAATGAGTTTTTTCTTTCTATCTCTCGTTAAATACAAAGAGAAAGGAAATGTAACTTGAAATATAAAAATTAAATTTTAAATCTTAATGTTTACATTTCAGAACAAATAATCTGGTACAATAACTTTTTATAAATATGCAACGTCATATATAAACATTGTTACATGGAAATAATTATTGAATATGGAAATATTTTACAGTTTAATACCATATGTTAACTGTCATTTAAGAGGTTATTAATATATAATAAATGTGTGTGTGTGTGCTATTTACTCTACCTGCAAAGCATACTATAATTTTTCAGAATAGGTAAAAGCTATAATTTATGTATTAGGTAATAACACTGATTAAAATAGTTAAAAAAAATCAATTATTTATACTTTAAAAATTTGTTTAATTAATATTTCTGTTATAGGAACATGATTTTGAAATGGTATATTAGTTTGCAATTTGCATTTACTACTTAGTAGTAGTAATAAATATCAAAAATACTTGATATAATGTAATAATTTTCAGCTTTGTGAAAGCTTTGATTATTTCTTAATTGTTGCTTCTGTTTTAATTTTAGTTTATATTTTAATAAATCTTTTATTGAAAATAAATATTGAAAAACTTTTAAATATTCTATCATGGAGCTTAATTAATAGCATTTTTCACATTAAAATCATAATTAATAGCACATGTTATTTGTAGAATAATTCAAATGCATAGAAAATTAAAATTTTTTATTTATTTATAAATGTTAATTCTTTCCATGAGTGGAGTAAAATTGAAATAAGTTTATAAATTTTAATATAAATAAATGTTATAAATTTAATTTAAAAAAGTTGACATATATGAATGTTTATCATAAATTATATTATACTGCTGTATGTTAACTAATGGTTTATATTAATATGTTAATTAGTGATGTGCATTGTTATGTATTTCCAGGCTTTTGATAAAGATCTGCTGTCCTTAGCAGTAGTGAATTTGCTTTTTATGTTTTGTTTGTAAATCTGACAAAGCTCAGCATATTTTTCTTATTCTAGGTTTTTGCTTTAATTATTTTAGCCTTGTTTTAATTTATTTGTTTTCAGTTTTGCAAATCCTGCTGCTAGGCAGGATTGATAGATCGAATGATATATTTAAATTTTGTGTAAATTATTGGGCTATTTGTAGAATATGTTAATAATTAATTCCCAAATAATTTGAATAGTAAGCAGAAATTGCAGGTTTGAGTCCCACTGTGGCAAATTCTTTTCTTCCAGAAATTTATAAATTAAAAATTCATTTATTAAAATTAATATGAGACGGTGACATATCTGCCTAACTATTCAAATTAATTGATAACTAATTTTTAATGCAGCCTAAAAATAGCCCAGTAATTTGGCATATCATTGCCTTCAACTCTAAACCCAATTTAATTGATTAATGTTATTATATATAAATTTTATGTATTTGATTTATAATATATTGATAATATAATCTTCAGATTATTTTCAAAACAGTTAAATTTCCTGCAAGATTTTAAATGTTTTTGAATATTTAAATTTATTAATATATTTAAATGTTGCATATATAAATAATATTTTGCCTAGTCTTTTCTTGAAGTATTTAATAATAATATTTCTTGAAGTGCTGGCACATCCTGTAATAGACATTTATTTCAGAATCTGTCTAGTTTTTCTAGTTGAAATGCTAACCTAGTTTCTATAGACGTTGAAATACAGTAAGTGTATATTTCAGCGTATGTTTAATGAAACTAGACATTTCATGTAATGTCTTATTAGCATAAGGTATAAAACAAAATACAGTAGCTGAATGTTTTTTCTCTTTGATATGCAAATGTAATAAAATAGCAAAAAATGTATGTTGTATATTTTGAATTTAACAATATTTAAAAACAGTAAAATGTAAATGAAGTAAGATACAGGGGCAACTTAAAATTATAAATATTTTTTATTCAAAGAAAAAGTTTTAATGTATGGGTTCTCCCAAAAAATTTTTTCTGGTTACTGGATTATGAAATTTTATAATGAAAAAATGAAAATGTATGCTGTATGATAAACACACTACAAAATTAGACTGTATAATTGTTTATTATTTACAATAATTTTAGTTGCAAATATCAAATGAAATAATAAATCCTTAAGTCAGCAAAAAAAGGTAATGTTGGTAACATTGCTACATAATTTTATTTCCAGTTTCAGCAGCATTGTGCCTTACTGTCATTGGACTAGACAGATTATTTTTGTTTGTTAAGTTACAGTAATGCAACACTTGAACAATCTGCCTAGGGCAGGGGTCGGCAACCTTTTGAGTCGGAAGAGCCAAAAATTACAATTTACAAAATTTCAAAGTTTTTAAAGAGCCACAAAATTTTTTCTTGCCGACAATAAATAGTACTCGCATAAATAAAGTTTTTGATAAAAAAACTAATCTATTTATTCAGAATTGTCTTGCGTCGAAAGCGAATTAAACCTCATAGAAACATCCGACGACGGCGTCATTCGAGTGCTTCCGACGGACTGACGACAGTGACGACGCGTGTCACGGGGGAAGGGTGCGATGAAAGCGAGTACAAGTGGCTGAGAGATAGAATCGGTGCTGAATCCTCGTTAATCGATTCAGAACGATTTTTAAATGTTTTTTTTATTTTGATAAAATAAATAATATTTGCGTATGGAACTAAAGAGCCACAGCTTCACATCCAAAGTGCCGCATGTGGCTCGCGAGCCGCAGGTTGCCGACCCCTGGCCTAGGGGAATGCCTTCCGGGAGGTCTTTTTAAGGGTAACTGGCCTTACAGATGTGGAGAAAACATGGAAAACTCCATGTGGCCAGCTTGTCCTGGCGAGGCATGAACTTGCAACCAAACTTCCAGTGTTCAGGGAATGGAACCGCTTGGCCTAGACAGATTGAGTGTCAGAAGTGTGATAGCTGAATGACCAAGACAGTTAAGGCATCAGCTTTACTGCTCTGGGGACCCTGGATTGAATCCAGATGGGCAAATTTTTTCATGTGTGATCTGTCTGGATATGTTGGGCCTTCATCATCTAATAATCCAATTATGGCCTGGTTAACCCTTGATAGATATGGAAAAAGGCTTTAGTGATTACAAAGCATTAAGAGCCAAAAATGAAAAAAAAATTTTAAATATGTAAAAATTCCCATTGGAGACATATATCCAGGAATCTGTATGTTGTAACATACAGAAGTACAAAAACATTCAGCTATTTTGTTTTATGCCATGTGTTAATAAGCCATTAGATTTCATGTAAAATCAGGGCTATGGAGTTGGAACATAAATGGCTTTTGAATGACTCTGACTCCTTTATTTATACCAGTTTATGCAATCAGAAAAATTCTGAAATAAATATCTATTACAGAATGGGCTAGCACTTCAAGTAATGGCTAAGAACTTCTTGAAAGAATGAATTTCAGCATGTAGCTACATTTTACATACATACATAAACATGTTTTTTCCTGCAAAAGAGATCATCCAATATAGACATAAGCAATGAAATAAATTAAAAATTGTAGTACTTGTGTTATAAATTATTTATATTGTAACTGAAGAATCTTTTGGTAAGAAAAAAAACGAAGTAATTATTTTATGTTTAACTCTAAACTTTTTGCTAAATTTTTTTATTTCTAAAATGAATTGTTTAAATGTACAGTACCTACTTATTTAAACTCCTTTGAAACACCCTTTAAATACTGCATTATTAAACTTTTTTCCATTGAAAGTAAATATTTTTTAAAATGCATAAATCCTAAAAATATTTGTAAACAGAAATAGGAAACCTAAACTATAAATGCTATAGAAAAGCTGATAATTTTTTTAATTTTATGAACTTTGTGATAAAAGCTTTCTTATTCAGATAGCGGGAGAGTAAGGAAAAAGAATGTATATAACTAACCATATTGTATTCGTGCAAAATAGCTTCATTAGTAGTTTTAAAATTTTATTCATGTTGTAATGAAGTTATATATAGCTATTAATATAAGGCATTACCTTTTCTTGGTGTTTTTATGCAGACTGTAGAATGTTTGTTTGGTAAATAACTATATCGACTAATAAATATTAACATTTTGTAGTTTTGTCTATTTCCTAAATTTTTATGAAGCTTATGATAGTTATTGTCATATAAAATGTGTGATAATTTTTTTGTACTGTTAAATATAGTAATATAGTAAATATAGTATATAAAAACCTATGTAGGTTTTATTACTGATAAATACAAATATTATTGAGAGTTAGGTTTGGAATTAAATCTACCTATAATTAATTCAATGGAGGCATTAAATGATGCATACAGTAATTATCTATCATTGTTAATATTACATATACGAGGTATAATATGTAATTCTATTAAAATATGAATTTTAATAAAGATATCTATATTTATAAAATTAAAATTAAAGACAATTGGATTGGTTATTCAATAAGTTAAAATAATAATTCTAAAAAATATATTTTCAGAAATATATTTTTTAGAATTATTATTTTAACTTATATCTATATTTCTCCAATAGTCATTTAACTATTTTTTATTATATTTGACTTTTGATTAAACAAATTTAGAGACTGCATCATAATTTTGGTTTGTAATTTTCAAATTGCAGACCTATAGATTCCCAGTGTCATCTGTCTGTCCATTTGTCCATCATTAATCTTGAAAACAGAGTTAGATAATTGAATATCTAGACCAGATAGTTTTCCATATCTGGAAACACAGAAGTTTGTATATAGTTAATTGAGCTGGAGGCCCTGATTATATACAAACTTCTGGTCTGGACCAGAAATCATGTGATTTTTTAAAATTAAAATATGATAAAAAATTGCAGCTTAGCATAGGACAATGCCACAATAAGTAATTGCTCATTCTCATTATATTCTAAATCTACATATCTCTTATGGTAAGTGATTCCTTAAATGAAGATTTTCAACTTAGTTTCAAAAATCTCTTGAGAGATCATCAGATTTATCTGTAATTGATAACTTGCAAAGTGTCATTTGGGGACGAGTGATAAATTTTATTTTTTATTGTATTTAAAATGTATAATAAAAATAAAAATTGATATACTATTTTTATTACATCTTTAAATTTTATTAAAGTAAATAAAATCAAAATTGTATATCTTCAATAAAAATATATTAAAATTCATATTTGATTATATTATAATTAGAAATTTTGGAGAATTTTGGAGAAAATACAAATCATCTTGAAAAACTATGCAAATTAAATACTTATTACTGGCTATATTATATAACAGAGGGAAAGAATGGTGATCAGTCAAAAAATGATCCCTAAGATTTTTACATTTTTGTATTTGGGACCTTAACATCAAGAAATGCAAAAAAATTTAGAGGTTTTTCTGTGTGTGGATGGGTGTCAGGCACAATATTGTTCACTTTCTTTGAAGCATAATAACTCTTGGGCTTTTTGTTGAAAATTTCTGAAATTTACAGGAAGGTTTGTATATTAAGGGATTGATGCTATTAAATTTTGGTGGTTAATTAAAGGTCGACATGATGGGGAGATAGAGAGGAGTCATGAGTCCTATCTTGATATGGTCAGACTTATTAACAATTTTACTCATTATTAGCATTTACAATATTTTTATAAAACCCATCCCTATCCTCAAAATTAAGCTTTTTATATTTTTAATTATTATAAAATGGCAAAAAGTTTTTTAATAAAATATCATAACAGATGGTGCCACAGATGCAGTTTTAAATGTTTTCGGTAAAGTTAAGTAACTCATTGCTGGATTCTTTTTATTTTTAACCAGATGATGATTTTGTTAATGTTTTTTTTGTATCTGTTACCTATGTTTTAAATTTACATATTAATTAAATCATACATTTAATTAAAATGTAAATTTATAACATGTTTCTATTACTATTAGATGATCACCAGATGTTTTGTATTCTTTATCTTATTTAGTATTAACAGTGCTGTTGACTGTTAAAATATTAATAGATAGGTTAATATAATATATTTCATTATTTGATTTCAGATTGAATAATTAAAATTTTAAATCTTGAATTCAATTTAGATTTAATAATTTAATATCATTATTATAGTAAATTATTTCAATATTTGTTTAAAAAATATATAAGTAAAATTTTATAACAATAAGCAATCCAAATAGGATTTAAGGTAATTAGTTAATGTGATATGTCTGTATAAAATAATTGTTGGGATTAAACATATTAAATAGTAAGAAGTGTAATATCTATAATATGCAATAAATATTTAGTTTAGATAGTATAAATTGATGAGATATGCTATTGATTTAAATGATTGAAATTAATTACTGTTATTAGCAAGAACAAGCACGTGTAGAGGATTTTTAAGAGTGAAGTTTTAAAAATCACATTGTTTTCATGATATAGTTTATTAATATTTACAATATAGTTATATAGTACAATGTATGTTTATAATAACACTAAATAGACTAAGAAGGAAACTGAATGGTAGAAAATAAATATAAGTTATATGCAATATACAGTTTAATTTTTCCCAAAACACCCAAAAACATCCATGTGCCCAGTCTTGAGCAAGAATTTTTATGTTCAATTCTCTCAATGTGATTTGTTTGCTAAAACAGATATTCCGTAACTGAAGATACTGTATTTTCTATTAATTGAACAAAAATGGATGTGAATAAATCAGTTTGGAGTGGATTGTGCATACAATATGTCAATACACAATATATGAAGATATCTCTGAATGTTAGTATGTGAACATTTACTGTATATCTCAGCTTATATCTGTATCTACATGTTGAGATATTTTGCTAAGAGACAATTGAAATTTTTATCTGTATAACTTTTCAGTTCAAGTTTTTTCTGTAAATTATGCAAGTTTGAAATAAAAGCATTAATATCCTACTTAAAGTATATTATTTTGAAATTCAAAATATTTTTGATAGTTTTGAAATAGCTAAGATTTCAAATATACATAAAAGTAAAATATAAATAAGAAGTAAGAAAGTAATAAATATTTTTACTTTATAAACTTAAAACAACAGTTTTCTGGATTGAATGTTTCTCAAATTTATAAAGATCAGATTATTTTTTTATAGTATTTGAACATTAAGTTGGAGTTTTCAATTCTATTATTTAATTATGCAAGATAATGTATAATTATTATACAAAATCAAAAAACTGGATTATATTCAAAGGTCAAAAAATATTTTGACAAGTTTATTATTTAAAGTATATGCTGTTCAAAACAGAAGTGCAACACTTGTTATAATAAATACTTTGTTATTCTGTCAATCATTATAATAAAATTATATACAGTGATCTCTCAGTTATACAACTCTAAAGGGGCCAATGATAAGTCATATAAGTGAGAGAGTTGTACAAAAGAGATTGACCAATTTGAATGAAAATTGTTAAAAATATAACTAAGACATTATCACTTGTTTTATCTAAATATATAGCCAGCAGCCATTCTCTTTCTAAAAACAGATATGTACAGTATGATAATCCTCTTCTTATCTTCCTGTGCACCTGTTTGACCTATGGCAAAGTGACACACTGTTCTTGTGATTGACAATCCTGACGGTANTTTATAAATTTATGATTGCATTCAAGAAATTATTTTTGAAATGTTTCACATTCGTCATGAGTATTATAACTGTAGCATTTGTAAAAAGAAGACAATTAAGTCATTTTTTAAGAGCTTATTATTAATTTCTCTCATTTTTGCAATAATATAATCTTCATATCAAGGAATTAAAATTAAATGAGTTTTTTCTTTCTATCTCTCGTTAAATACAAAGAGAAAGGAAATGTAACTTGAAATATAAAAATTAAATTTTAAATCTTAATGTTTACATTTCAGAACAAATAATCTGGTACAATAACTTTTTATAAATATGCAACGTCATATATAAACATTGTTACATGGAAATAATTATTGAATATGGAAATATTTTACAGTTTAATACCATATGTTAACTGTCATTTAAGAGGTTATTAATATATAATAAATGTGTGTGTGTGTGCTATTTACTCTACCTGCAAAGCATACTATAATTTTTCAGAATAGGTAAAAGCTATAATTTATGTATTAGGTAATAACACTGATTAAAATAGTTAAAAAAAATCAATTATTTATACTTTAAAAATTTGTTTAATTAATATTTCTGTTATAGGAACATGATTTTGAAATGGTATATTAGTTTGCAATTTGCATTTACTACTTAGTAGTAGTAATAAATATCAAAAATACTTGATATAATGTAATAAATAATTTTCAGTAAAATTGTGAAAGCTTTGATTATTTCTTAATTGTTGCTTCTGTTTTAACTTTAGTTTATATTTTAATAAATCTTTTATTGAAAATAAATATTGAAAAACTTTTAAATATTCTATCATGGAGCTTAATTAATAGCATTTTTCACATTAAAATCATAATTAATAGCACATGTTATTTGTAGAATAATTCAAATGCATAGAAAATTAAAATTTTTTATTTATTTATAAATGTTAATTCTTTCCATGAGTGGAGTAAAATTGAAATAAGTTTATAAATTTTAATATAAATAAATGTTATAAATTTAATTTAAAAAAGTTGACATATATGAATGTTTATCATAAATTATATTATACTGCTGTATGTTAACTAATGGTTTATATTAATATGTTAATTAGTGATGTGCATTGTTATGTATTTCCAGGCTTTTGATAAAGATCTGCTGTCCTTAGCAGTAGTGAATTTGCTTTTTATGTTTTGTTTGTAAATCTGACAAAGCTCAGCATATTTTTCTTATTCTAGGTTTTTGCTTTAATTATTTTAGCCTTGTTTTAATTTATTTGTTTTCAGTTTTGCAAATCCTGCTGCTAGGCAGGATTGATAGATCGAATGATATATTTAAATTTTGTGTAAATTATTGGGCTATTTGTAGAATATGTTAATAATTAATTCCCAAATAATTTGAATAGTAAGCAGAAATTGCAGGTTTGAGTCCCACTGTGGCAAATTCTTTTCTTCCAGANAATTGGGCTGCAGTTTGAAAAAATTTTAGACCTATAAATTCCCTCTGTCGCTATCTGTCTGTCTTTCCTTAATCTTGAGAATGGAGTTAGATAAATGAAAGCTGAGACCAGATATGGAAAGCTTGAGCAGGAGGCCCCAATTAACTATATGTAACTTCTGATGCAAACTGGAAGTCATGTTATTTCAATTCAAAAATTTTCCTCTGAAAGGAGTTAGATGACGACCGGCATGACTATTGCTAACAGGAAAAGTATGTTGTACAGGGGCAAGACATTACTAATTTGAGGTTGAGAACATATATTTTAAATTAAATTAAAAATTGCAGTCTGGCATTGTGATGATGTCACAATAAATATTTACTCGTTGAAAATTAAATTATGTATGCATGCTTATTATTCCATACATATACAAATTTGGCAGAAAGTAACACATAGAAATGAATTATTGAAATGCCAAGATTAATTCAATTTAGGTAGCTGTCAGTGCAAATAGTACATGGAAAAAAGTTTGTGTATATATATAATATCAACTCAAAACCCAATTTAATTGATTAAAACCCAAATAATTCAAATGGTCATAAATTAATAGTTCTGAAAGTAAAGGTTGGAAAGAGGTTTGGGTGGCATGATCAACAGCATATCTGTGCAGTGAGCTGCATATATAAATAATATTTTGCCTAGTCTTTTCTTGAAGTATTTAATAATAATATTTCTTGAAGTGCTGGCACATCCTGTAATAGACATTTATTTCAGAATCTGTCTAGTTTTTCTAGTTGAAATGCTAACCTAGTTTCTATAGACGTTGAAATACAGTAAGTGTATATTTCAGCGTATGTTTAATGAAACTAGACATTTCATGTAATGTCTTATTAGCATAAGGTATAAAACAAAATACAGTAGCTGAATGTTTTTTCTCTTTGATATGCAAATGTAATAAAATAGCAAAAAATGTATGTTGTATATTTTGAATTTAACAATATTTAAAAACAGTAAAATGTAAATGAAGTAAGATACAGGGGCAACTTAAAATTATAAATATTTTTTATTCAAAGGAAAAGTTTTAATGTATGGGTTCTCCCAAAAAATTTTTTCTGGTTACTGGATTATGAAATTTTATAATGAAAAAATGAAAATGTATGCTGTATGATAAACACACTACAAAATTAGACTGTATAATTGTTTATTATTTACAATAATTTTAGTTGCAAATATCAAATGAAATAATAAATCCTTAAGTCAGCAAAAAAAGGTAATGTTGGTAACATTGCTACATAATTTTATTTCCAGTTTCAGCAGCATTGTGCCTTACTGTCATTGGACTAGACAGATTATTTTTGTTTGTTAAGTTACAGTAATGCAACACTTGAACAATCTGCCTAGGGCAGGGGTCGGCAACCTTTTGAGTCGGAAGAGCCAAAAATTACAATTTACAAAATTTCAAAGTTTTTAAAGAGCCACAAAATTTTTTCTTGCCGACAATAAATAGTACTCGCATAAATAAAGTTTTTGATAAAAAAACTAATCTATTTATTCAGAATTGTCTTGCGTCGAAAGCGAATTAAACCTCATAGAAACATCCGACGACGGCGTCATTCGAGTGCTTCCGACGGACTGACGACAGTGACGACGCGTGTCACGGGGGAAGGGTGCGATGAAAGCGAGTACAAGTGGCTGAGAGATAGAATCGGTGCTGAATCCTCGTTAATCGATTCAGAACGATTTTTAAATGTTTTTTTTATTTTGATAAAATAAATAATATTTGCGTATGGAACTAAAGAGCCACAGCTTCACATCCAAAGTGCCGCATGTGGCTCGCGAGCCGCAGGTTGCCGACCCCTGGCCTAGGGGAATGCCTTCCGGGAGGTCTTTTTAAGGGTAACTGGCCTTACAGATGTGGAGAAAACATGGAAAACTCCATGTGGCCAGCTTGTCCTGGCGAGGCATGAACTTGCAACCAAACTTCCAGTGTTCAGGGAATGGAACCGCTTGGCCTAGACAGATTGAGTGTCAGAAGTGTGATAGCTGAATGACCAAGACAGTTAAGGCATCAGCTTTACTGCTCTGGGGACCCTGGATTGAATCCAGATGGGCAAATTTTTTCATGTGTGATCTGTCTGGATATGTTGGGCCCTCATCATCTAATAATCCAATTATGGCCTGGTTAACCCTTGATAGATATGGAAAAAGGCTTTAGTGATTACAAAGCATTAAGAGCCAAAAATGAAAAAAAAATTTTAAATATGTAAAAATTCCCATTGGAGACATATATCCAGGAATCTGTATGTTGTAACATACAGAAGTACAAAAACATTCAGCTATTTTGTTTTATGCCATGTGTTAATAAGCCATTAGATTTCATGTAAAATCAGGGCTATGGAGTTGGAACATAAATGGCTTTTGAATGACTCTGACTCCTTTATTTATACCAGTTTATGCAATCAGAAAAATTCTGAAATAAATATCTATTACAGAATGGGCTAGCACTTCAAGTAATGGCTAAGAACTTCTTGAAAGAATGAATTTCAGCATGTAGCTACATTTTACATACATACATAAACATGTTTTTTCCTGCAAAAGAGATCATCCAATATAGACATAAGCAATGAAATAAATTAAAAATTGTAGTACTTGTGTTATAAATTATTTATATTGTAACTGAAGAATCTTTTGGTAAGAAAAAAAACGAAGTAATTATTTTATGTTTAACTCTAAACTTTTTGCTAAATTTTTTTATTTCTAAAATGAATTGTTTAAATGTACAGTACCTACTTATTTAAACTCCTTTGAAACACCCTTTAAATACTGCATTATTAAACTTTTTTCCATTGAAAGTAAATATTTTTTAAAATGCATAAATCCTAAAAATATTTGTAAACAGAAATAGGAAACCTAAACTATAAATGCTATAGAAAAGCTGATAATTTTTTTAATTTTATGAACTTTGTGATAAAAGCTTTCTTATTCAGATAGCGGGAGAGTAAGGAAAAAGAATGTATATAATTAACCATATTGTATTCGTGCAAAATAGCTTCATTAGTAGTTTTAAAATTTTATTCATGTTGTAATGAAGTTATATATAGCTATTAATATAAGGCATTACCTTTTCTTGGTGTTTTTATGCAGACTGTAGAATGTTTGTTTGGTAAATAACTATATCGACTAATAAATATTAACATTTTGTAGTTTTGTCTATTTCCTAAATTTTTATGAAGCTTATGATAGTTATTGTCATATAAAATGTGTGATAATTTTTTTGTACTGTTAAATATAGTAATATAGTAAATATNAAAAGTTTGTGTATATATATAATATCAACTCAAAACCCAATTTAATTGATTAAAACCCAAATAATTCAAATGGTCATAAATTAATAGTTCTGAAAGTAAAGGTTGGAAAGAGGTTTGGGTGGCATGATCAACAGCATATCTGTGCAGTGAGCAGAAGTTGTGAGTTAGTCCTGCTTTGGGCTGATTCCTTTATTCCAGAAATTTCTAAATTAAAAATTAATTTATTATAATTAAAAAAAATGTCCACAATGTGAAATATAAAAATATTCTTTAACATAGTGTATGATCACCTTTTACAACAATACATGTCTTGCAGTATTGTTATACTGTTTGAGGAAATTGATCAAAGCAACTGGAATATTTTGCTATTCTCGTTGTTGGACCAGTTGGAGTTCCTTGAAGTTCTGAAGAGGGGTTGAAGAGATGAAACATGTTTCTATAGAGCATTTGAAATGTGCTCTATAGGATTCAGACCAGGATACTGTGCTCATGGGTTATGGCAGTGGTTTCCAAAATGGGGTACACAAAGTGTTAATTGGGGGTACACCAAGTTTTCCTTCAAAATACTGTGTGTGTGTGTGTGTGTGTGTGTGTCCTGTTCACAGTCTGTCTAATCTTATAGTCATCCTCCCAAAGAAGTAGGCTCTCAATCGCTTGCAATCATATAATAGGGGGTACAACTTATAATTATTTTCATTTTAGAGGTACGCGATCAAAAAAGTTTGGAAATCACTGGGTTACAATATTCACTCCTAGATATTGATCCACAATCTTTGCTTTGTAGGGATAGGCATTAGGCATCATCCTGTAGAATGAACTTGCATTCCTATTGCATTCACTTAAGGTCTCACAAATTGATTTCATCCCTATACTTATGAAAATCTTGTCTTATGCAGACAAGAGAAATTATGTAGAGATCTGTGCAGCTGCCCAAAGAGTTGCCTATCCAAAACATAATATCTCCACTCCTATAGTATCCCTTTCAAAGATGTTTGAGGACTCGTCTGTAAAAAGAACAGACTCATTGGAGAATCTTCTATGTATTCTATTCTAAAATGTTATTACCAGGAAGATTCATTTTTGAAAGGAATATACCTAAAGAGTAGACCAAAAACATTTGTAATGGAAAGTTCACTTATCTGCAAGACCAGTTTAAGGTTGGTGCATTTATTTTTGCTTTTTGCCTTATTAGGAGATTAATTTAAGTTTACTAAGGGCATGCTTAGTAATGTTCCATAACTTCTACTTTTTCCACACATTTGATAATTCACCACTAGATTCACTGACCTGTTCAATAATACAAGTATATGACATCTTTGTGGAAAATGTGGATCTGCTTTTTCTGTGTTTTAAGGTAGTAGTAGAAATGGTGGAATGGTAGAGGATATGTACTTTAAGGTTTGAAATGAATAATGCTTCTTTTATTGATTTAAAAAGAAAAATATTTATATATTCATATAACTATTTTTCTTTTTATGTAAACATGATTATACATATGAGTCATTAATATTTTTTAAATATTTTAAATATGTAAATAGGGTCTTAAAAAATTCTAACAGTCTGTATTGTTATCACCAAACAGACTTTAATGTCAAATACTTTTTTCACTAGCTGTGGAAACTGAAAGTTGTGGACCATTATCAAACATGCCCTAAGATATAAAAATTTGTTTAAGGTGATACCATATAAATCTTTATTATTACTAATTTTTAATCCAAAATGGCTGTGGTCATTTGTTTCATTCGAGTTTTTGGTTATCTAAGGTAACATTGGTCCACATTACATCAGATAATCAGGATTCTTTTGTACTTTACACCAAGTCTACTCATCCTATGCACATCCACATAATATCACAACTATTTTTTGATTTGCTTATTACCTTTGCAAATAGAATAGTTATTTGAATTTAAACCCTGCTCAATTTAATTTCTTAAAGCATTCTTGAAGGAGGTTGAAATATAATTAAATTTTTTTCATTTATGTCTAATTCTGTGTTTTTATGCTTTTAATCCCCAGTTCATTTCTTTTAGTCCAATTTCTATATTACTTTAACTTTTTAAACCAAGTTGATTCTCAAAACATTTAAAAAAATTAATCTTAAGGAATATTTTACAAAAATGTTGTCAAAACTGATAAGGATGATGTAAAATTCCATGCAAAAAAGAGGGTAAAGGATCCTGAAATGTTTCTATGACTGTTGAATGGCAATTTATGAAATAAGGGCATTTGATAAGGCAGGCATTATTTTGGCCTATCAGTTCTTATGGGAAATTTAGTAAAATTTTTTTATTTTTATATAAATAAGTTTTTAATAAAATAATTTATATTTTATCAATATCAAAATAATAATCATTTTAACATTTTTGTAAAATTAAAAGTTTAGAATATTCTATATTTCTGTAATTTAATTATTATAGTTTATTAGAGGATATATTCCTAAATTGTGTTGTGTGTGTGTGTGTATATATATACACAAACAAGACTTTTACAATACACACAAATAGTACACACCAATATATTTTCCACAATATATATTGTGGGAAATATATTGGTGCCTAGTGTTGTGCTGTACCAAAGTAAAAAAAAGTCTTTTGTGTGCTATTTGTATGTATCTATGTTTAGGCATTTTCTGACTGTATTTAGTATAAATAGTTTTTTCACTGATGTATGTCTTACTCATCCCATTATAACTACCATTCATATAAATGATTAAATTTTTATAATTTTTGAATCAAACTCCTAATTAAAACAGATAATTCTTGTGCTTTATTAAAATAAAATTCAGAAAACTTTGACAGTTAATTAGCTGTAGTTAACTGTAATAAATCTTTCATTTCTTTTGTAATCTTTTTTTTTTAAATATCAGCAATAAAAAATAAAGAATAAAATTTTTATATTAAATAATAAAATTTCAGAAGCAATTTGAAATTTTAATCTGTAGAAAGTGTTAATTCAATTTTCAAGTTTTCAATCTTGCATCCAATGACATCAAAGCAACAGTACTATATTTTTGTACATATCTTTTAAACAGAAATATCCCAAAGGTTAAGTTGAAAGGGGATATGAGTTATGTGATGGAGAAGGATTGTAGGCCAATTTTAAATGAACTGGCATATCTAAGAAAATGTTAAAATACATGTTCATGTATGTATGAATATTCATACTCACTCATAATTACATCTGTTGCTAGGCAACATCAAAAGTGTTTGACTTTACTGCTTTACTGTGTGTGTGTGAAATTAGAGAATGTCAATATTCTCCAGTGAATGTCGACAATGTGCTGTTACTTAAGCTTTCTCCTATTTTGACATATTAAGAAGTTGCATTTTTGTCTGTTAAATAAAAATATTTTTATTACATTAATTAACCATCAGTGCATTCTGAATGTCGACATTTGCTGGTGTAAGTGAGAAATAGTTGTTTCGTACATACAGAAAACAACTGTGTGAATGCTGGCATTCATCCGAGAATGTTGACATTTGCCAGATATTGGTCATTCACAGTAACATACATATATATCAGGTCAGTCCATAATGAGCATATTTTATGACCTTGAGAAAAATCTTGTTTTGCTGTTAAAAATGCCAGTCTAATGTGATACTTTTTACACTGAAGTGTTAAATTGGATCTCATTCATATAATACTGTTCAGAATTGGGAACATTTCAGTTGTTTATTTTCATTAAAATGGAAGTAACAGATGAATATAAGAGACATGTTTTATACNTATATTTTTTAGAATTATTATTTTAACTTATATCTATATTTCTCCAATAGTCATTTAACTATTTTTTATTATATTTGACTTTTGATTAAACAAATTTAGAGACTGCATCATAATTTTGGTTTGTAATTTTCAAATTGCAGACCTATAGATTCCCAGTGTCATCTGTCTGTCCATTTGTCCATCATTAATCTTGAAAACAGAGTTAGATAATTGAATATCTAGACCAGATAGTTTTCCATATCTGGAAACACAGAAGTTTGTATATAGTTAATTGAGCTGGAGGCCCTGATTATATACAAACTTCTGGTCTGGACCAGAAATCATGTGATTTTTTAAAATTAAAATATGATAAAAAATTGCAGCTTAGCATAGGACAATGCCACAATAAGTAATTGCTCATTCTCATTATATTCTAAATCTACATATCTCTTATGGTAAGTGATTCCTTAAATGAAGATTTTCAACTTAGTTTCAAAAATCTCTTGAGAGATCATCAGATTTATCTGTAATTGATAACTTGCAAAGTGTCATTTGGGGACGAGTGATAAATTTTATTTTTTATTGTATTTAAAATGTATAATAAAAATAAAAATTGATATTATACTATTTTTATTACATCTTTAAATTTTATTAAAGTAAATAAAATCAAAATTGTATATCTTCAATAAAAATATATTAAAATTCATATTTGATTATATTATAATTAGAAATTTTGGAGAATTTTGGAGAAAATACAAATCATCTTGAAAAACTATGCAAATTAAATACTTATTACTGGCTATATTATATAACAGAGGGAAAGAATGGTGATCAGTCAAAAAATGATCCCTAAGATTTTTACATTTTTGTATTTGGGACCTTAACATCAAGAAATGCAAAAAAATTTAGAGGTTTTTCTGTGTGTGGATGGGTGTCAGGCACAATATTGTTCACTTTCTTTGAAGCATAATAACTCTTGGGCTTTTTGTTGAAAATTTCTGAAATTTACAGGAAGGTTTGTATATTAAGGGATTGATGCTATTAAATTTTGGTGGTTAATTAAAGGTCGACATGATGGGGAGATAGAGAGGAGTCATGAGTCCTATCTTGATATGGTCAGACTTATTAACAGTTTTACTCATTATTAGCATTTACAATATTTTTATAAAACCCATCCCTATCCTCAAAATTAAGCTTTTTATATTTTTAATTATTATAAAATGGCAAAAAGTTTTTTAATAAAATATCATAACAGATGGTGCCACAGATGCAGTTTTAAATGTTTTCGGTAAAGTTAAGTAACTCATTGCTGGATTCTTTTTATTTTTAACCAGATGATGATTTTGTTAATGTTTTTTTTGTATCTGTTACCTATGTTTTAAATTTACATATTAATTAAATCATACATTTAATTAAAATGTAAATTTATAACATGTTTCTATTACTATTAGATGATCACCAGATGTTTTGTATTCTTTATCTTATTTAGTATTAACAGTGCTGTTGACTGTTAAAATATTAATAGATAGGTTAATATAATATATTTCATTATTTGATTTCAGATTGAATAATTAAAATTTTAAATCTTGAATTCAATTTAGATTTAATAATTTAATATCATTATTATAGTAAATTATTTCAATATTTGTTTAAAAAATATATAAGTAAAATTTTATAACAATAAGCAATCCAAATAGGATTTAAGGTAATTAGTTAATGTGATATGTCTGTATAAAATAATTGTTGGGATTAAACATATTAAATAGTAAGAAGTGTAATATCTATAATATGCAATAAATATTTAGTTTAGATAGTATAAATTGATGAGATATGCTATTGATTTAAATGATTGAAATTAATTACTGTTATTAGCAAGAACAAGCACGTGTAGAGGATTTTTAAGAGTGAAGTTTTAAAAATCACATTGTTTTCATGATATAGTTTATTAATATTTACAATATAGTTATATAGTACAATGTATGTTTATAATAACACTAAATAGACTAAGAAGGAAACTGAATGGTAGAAAATAAATATAAGTTATATGCAATATACAGTTTAATTTTTCCCAAAACACCCAAAAACATCCATGTGCCCAGTCTTGAGCAAGAATTTTTATGTTCAATTCTCTCAATGTGATTTGTTTGCTAAAACAGATATTCCGTAACTGAAGATACTGTATTTTCTATTAATTGAACAAAAATGGATGTGAATAAATCAGTTTGGAGTGGATTGTGCATACAATATGTCAATACACAATATATGAAGATATCTCTGAATGTTAGTATGTGAACATTTACTGTATATCTCAGCTTATATCTGTATCTACATGTTGAGATATTTTGCTAAGAGACAATTGAAATTTTTATCTGTATAACTTTTCAGTTCAAGTTTTTTCTGTAAATTATGCAAGTTTGAAATAAAAGCATTAATATCCTACTTAAAGTATATTATTTTGAAATTCAAAATATTTTTGATAGTTTTGAAATAGCTAAGATTTCAAATATACATAAAAGTAAAATATAAATAAGAAGTAAGAAAGTAATAAATATTTTTACTTTATAAACTTAAAACAACAGTTTTCTGGATTGAATGTTTCTCAAATTTATAAAGATCAGATTATTTTTTTATAGTATTTGAACATTAAGTTGGAGTTTTCAATTCTATTATTTAATTATGCAAGATAATGTATAATTATTATACAAAATCAAAAAACTGGATTATATTCAAAGGTCAAAAAATATTTTGACAAGTTTATTATTTAAAGTATATGCTGTTCAAAACAGAAGTGCAACACTTGTTATAATAAATACTTTGTTATTCTGTCAATCATTATAATAAAATTATATACAGTGATCTCTCAGTTATACAACTCTAAAGGGGCCAATGATAAGTCATATAAGTGAGAGAGTTGTACAAAAGAGATTGACCAATTTGAATGAAAATTGTTAAAAATATAACTAAGACATTATCACTTGTTTTATCTAAATATATAGCCAGCAGCCATTCTCTTTCTAAAAACAGATATGTACAGTATGATAATCCTCTTCTTATCTTCCTGTGCACCTGTTTGACCTATGGCAAAGTGACACACTGTTCTTGTGATTGACAATCCCGACGGTAAAGTGATATTAGTCTGAAACATTTGTAGAGATGTAGAACAGATTGTATTGTTCAAATGAGATATTTTAGACATTATCTCCCATGGGACCAGTGAAAAGCATTTCATAACTGAGAGAGTTGCTTAAATGAGAGGTCACTGTATATATAAATTTGATTATTTGATAGTTTTTGACAGAATAAAATTTTATTATTTTATATATCTAACTATCAATAATTCTTTATTTATAGAATTTTATTCTAATATTTCATAAGAATCTTAATTGGGCTGCAGTTTGAAAAAATTTTAGACCTATAAATTCCCTCTGTCGCTGTCTGTCTGTCTTTCCTTAATCTTGAGAATGGAGTTAGATAAATGAAAGCTGAGACCAGATATGGAAAGCTTGAGCAGGAGGCCCCAATTAACTATATGTAACTTCTGATGCAAACTGGAAGTCATGTTATTTCAATTCAAAAATTTTCCTCTGAAAGGAGTTAGATGACGACCGGCATGACTATTGCTAACAGGAAAAGTATGTTGTACAGGGGCAAGACATTACTAATTTGAGGTTGAGAACATATATTTTAAATTAAATTAAAAATTGCAGTCTGGCATTGTGATGATGTCACAATAAATATTTACTCGTTGAAAATTAAATTATGTATGCATGCTTATTATTCCATACATATACAAATTTGGCAGAAAGTAACACATAGAAATGAATTATTGAAATGCCAAGATTAATTCAATTTAGGTAGCTGTCAGTGCAAATAGTACATGGAAAAAAGTTTGTGTATATATATAATATCAACTCAAAACCCAATTTAATTGATTAAAACCCAAATAATTCAAATGGTCATAAATTAATAGTTCTGAAAGTAAAGGTTGGAAAGAGGTTTGGGTGGCATGATCAACAGCATATCTGTGCAGTGAGCAGAAGTTGTGAGTTAGTCCTGCTTTGGGCTGATTCCTTTATTCCAGAAATTTCTAAATTAAAAATTAATTTATTATAATTAAAAAAAATGTCCACAATGTGAAATATAAAAATATTCTTTAACATAGTGTATGATCACCTTTTACAACAATACATGTCTTGCAGTATTGTTATACTGTTTGAGGAAATTGATCAAAGCAACTGGAATATTTTGCTATTCTCGTTGTTGGACCAGTTGGAGTTCCTTGAAGTTCTGAAGAGGGGTTGAAGAGATGAAACATGTTTCTATAGAGCATTTGAAATGTGCTCTATAGGATTCAGACCAGGATACTGTGCTCATGGGTTATGGCAGTGGTTTCCAAAATGGGGTACACAAAGTGTTAATTGGGGGTACACCAAGTTTTCCTTCAAAATACTGTGTGTGTGTGTGTGTGTGTGTGTGTCCTGTTCACAGTCTGTCTAATCTTATAGTCATCCTCCCAAAGAAGTAGGCTCTCAATCGCTTGCAATCATATAATAGGGGGTACAACTTATAATTATTTTCATTTTAGAGGTACGCGATCAAAAAAGTTTGGAAATCACTGGGTTACAATATTCACTCCTAGATATTGATCCACAATCTTTGCTTTGTAGGGATAGGCATTAGGCATCATCCTGTAGAATGAACTTGCATTCCTATTGCATTCACTTAAGGTCTCACAAATTGATTTCATCCCTATACTTATGAAAATCTTGTCTTATGCAGACAAGAGAAATTATGTAGAGATCTGTGCAGCTGCCCAAAGAGTTGCCTATCCAAAACATAATATCTCCACTCCTATAGTATCCCTTTCAAAGATGTTTGAGGACTCGTCTGTAAAAAGAACAGACTCATTGGAGAATCTTCAATGTATTCTATTCTAAAATGTTATTACCAGGAAGATTCATTTTTGAAAGGAATATACCTAAAGAGTAGACCAAAAACATTTGTAATGGAAAGTTCACTTATCTGCAAGACCAGTTTAAGGTTGGTGCATTTATTTTTGCTTTTTGCCTTATTAGGAGATTAATTTAAGTTTACTAAGGGCATGCTTAGTAATGTTCCATAACTTCTACTTTTTCCACACATTTGATAATTCACCACTAGATTCACTGACCTGTTCAATAATACAAGTATATGACATCTTTGTGGAAAATGTGGATCTGCTTTTTCTGTGTTTTAAGGTAGTAGTAGAAATGGTGGAATGGTAGAGGGTATGTACTTTAAGGTTTGAAATGAATAATGCTTCTTTTATTGATTTAAAAAGAAAAATATTTATATATTCATATAACTATTTTTCTTTTTATGTAAACATGATTATACATATGAGTCATTAATATATTTTAAATATGTAAATAGGGTCTTAAAAAATTCTAACAGTCTGTATTGTTATCACCAAACAGACTTTAATGTCAAATACTTTTTTCACTAGCTGTGGAAACTGAAAGTTGTGGACCATTATCAAACATGCCCTAAGATATAAAAATTTGTTTAAGGTGATACCATATAAATCTTTATTATTACTAATTTTTAATCCAAAATGGCTGTGGTCATTTGTTTCATTCGAGTTTTTGGTTATCTAAGGTAACATTGGTCCACATTACATCAGATAATCAGGATTCTTTTGTACTTTACACCAAGTCTACTCATCCTATGCACATCCACATAATATCACAACTATTTTTTGATTTGCTTATTACCTTTGCAAATAGAATAGTTATTTGAATTTAAACCCTGCTCAATTTAATTTCTTAAAGCATTCTTGAAGGAGGTTGAAATATAATTAAATTTTTTTCATTTATGTCTAATTCTGTGTTTTTATGCTTTTAATCCCCAGTTCATTTCTTTTAGTCCAATTTCTATATTACTTTAACTTTTTAAACCAAGTTGATTCTCAAAACATTTAAAAAAATTAATCTTAAGGAATATTTTACAAAAATGTTGTCAAAACTGATAAGGATGATGTAAAATTCCATGCAAAAAAGAGGGTAAAGGATCCTGAAATGTTTCTATGACTGTTGAATGGCAATTTATGAAATAAGGGCATTTGATAAGGCAGGCATTATTTTGGCCTATCAGTTCTTATGGGAAATTTAGTAAAATTTTTTTATTTTTATATAAATAAGTTTTTAATAAAATAATTTATATTTTATCAATATCAAAATAATAATCATTTTAACATTTTTGTAAAATTAAAAGTTTAGAATATTCTATATTTCTGTAATTTAATTATTATAGTTTATTAGAGGATATATTCCTAAATTGTGTTGTGTGTGTGTGTGTGTGTATATATATATG